>NW_010102905.1:47355-63425 GCF_000699245.1 Pterocles gutturalis
CACCACGCAAGTCTGGGGAAGCAGGTGTTACTCAGTGCCTTAGACTGTGCTCAGGAAAGCAAGAGGGACCCCATGTGAAAAAACACTTCCACTCCCTACCAACGATAAGTCATTTGGTTTTTTGTTTTTTAATGACTCAAAAGTCTAGTCTCTGGTGTTTTGTTGCAGGCTGTACCCTTCACTCTCCTGGCCAAGAAATTACAGAGTTGGGGCTTACTTGTATCCCCCACACCCAACTGGGCCTCAACTGGATGTGCCAAGTTTAACATCATTCCTGGCTGCCTCTTTACTGATGTGGATTCTGGTTCTCTGCACTGGACTTGTCCAAGCACAGCTTCCCAATTCCTTAATAATGCAGATAAGAAAAAAAATCACCGCCAGACAGACTCAGTGGCATAGCAAGACAGCTAGGACAGACTACAAATCCTCACCCTCCTAAACCAGCTAGTACTAAATGTGAAGAATGAAAAAGTGGGGCAGGAGGAACCCTGCCAAATTCCCTCTTCTAATGTTTGAGAATGAGCTCTGAAGGATGTGCCCAACTGCCTTTAGCTCAAGAGTGGGTTGTTCGGTCATACCCAAGAAAATCATTCAGGGATTCACCTCCCTGAGAAAAGAGATCTGAAATAAAAATCAAGCTTCGTAGTTCTGATGGGGTTTTCTGTGAAGGCACTCTTCCAGGAAACTCCCTAACAAAACAAAATACAGACAGTGAGCAAGACTTTCCAGAGACGAGCTTACAAAGTTGGCAAAGAAATTCAAAGTAATTCTCAAAGATGACTAGGTAACTGGGTTAATTTGGTGTTATTTCTAACTTAAAGCCCGAGGCACTACACTTCTTTCATTTCTAGTTGCGGTAGCTTATTTTTTATTTTGGATTACATGCTCAAAGAAAGGCAAAAATGCTCTCCACATGCACTGATCACAGCCTCCGCAGCTCCCTCAGAGCACTAGCAAAGAACCGCCGCTGTTGAGTCACAGCTCAACAGGTACAACTTCTACTGGCAGGGTCAGGATTTAGTCTGCTGCACTGTGGTTTGGGAGTAATACCTGATATCCTGAAATTGAGCCCAGTCTTTGTCCAGTTCTAATAAAGAATAAGTCTGAACCTTGGCCAAGGAGCATACATGGCTAGCAAAACCAAAGCTGCTGACAGGCACCTATTAACTTCAGAATGTTTTGAGTACTAACCATGCTGAAGAGTTGCAAAGCAAGCTGAGTAAGGCACTTCTTTCCTGGAAGCATTTCTCTAACACTGGTAGCATCTAACATCACACACCAAGTATCTGGAGTGTCTCAAAACAAAGTGTTCTGACAATAAGAGCACAACTAACCAGGCACTTTATGTGATATTCTCTATTATATAGAAAGATGCTTACCACAATAGTTACTAAACAAGTTTTGATGTTACTTACTTTTAATATTGATTTAGAATGTTGGATTAAGTAAAGAAGCCAAAGTACATTTTACTACTGTCACACTGATGAGCCTTGAAGGCATCAACATAGTTTCATTGTTTTGTCAAGACTAAAGATTTTTTATTGGAATACTGTGCTGTGAATGTACACGGCTAACTCAGAACAGACACTACTGCAAGACCATGGGGCCAGAACAGAAATTAAGACACTGTTCTAAGAATATTCTATATTTTACTTAGCTGTTCATGCATAAGACATCAGAAGCTTATGAATAAGACCACATCCTAAAACAGAGTTTTCCAGAAATAGTCTATCCCCAGGAGAAAACCCAGACATCCTGGGGAAATTTCAGTGATATCAAATCTTGTGAGTGCAACATTTGGGATTAATGAGCAACAGAAAATCGTGGTCAGCAGTGACTATCATTATGCCCTGGGACACACTGAAGCCTGGCTGGGCATGCTGAGCAGTGAGCTAGCTTATCATGCCATGGCTAAGTCCACATCCGGCCTGTCTCAGACAGGACATGACAAAAATCAGAGATCTCACTCCAATCATTCAGGAAAAGCTGAGTGTCCACAGGCCTTGGCAGAGCCAAGTGGAAATGCTCACAGCCCATCACCCCACTCACCTGGGGCTGGGGGTCAGAGCTCCAGTCATTCCCAGGCTGAGCAGGGAAGCAACTTGAAGCAATTTCCTAAACCACTGCTCAGCTGTGACTCACCATTCTCTCCGTGCTGCCTGCCCATGTGCCATGCCAGGCTGCTGCATCCACCCCACCGCAGCACTTCCAAATCCTTGTTAAAGGAACAATGGTGCAGGCTGAGAGAGTCATCAACAGGAAAGCAAGTGCATGCAGAAAACCTGGCACGAGCTGAACTGCTCGTTAACTGGGGATTTTGTTGTTCCTAGTGCTTGTCACAGAGAAGAACACTGCAAGCATGCTGCAGGTCATGTTTTCAGCACAGCTTTAGAAAGGCAACCAGAATTACAATTTTTAAATAATTTTTCTTACAATCATTGGAGCTAGAACAGTTTACACTGCAGCTGTTCCCAGCACAAGCTGGAACCAGCCATACCCTCATTTCCTCACATACAAAATCAGTAAGCAAAAGCTTGCAGTGACTGACAAACAGTGCTTTAAAAGAAAATATAAAGCACCTGGGTTTCACACACAGCTCTGGAAGATTAAGTACTACCAGCCACAGCCAGCATAGCGAGCATGAGGTCCCAAAGATGAGACAGCTGTAGTGTAGAGATTCAAACTTAGCTCTGCTACCAAAAACTTCAGTACATTTGAAAGTATTGCAGTGAAGTCTTTATTTCTTCTTTCATACTAGAAGGAGAAAGCATTTCTATACCGTGCAGTTCTTGGAAGTGATCATATCTTCTTTGATACTGCAAAGCATTTCTTATCTAGTGTTCCTTTATTAAAAGATCAATTTACATGCCTGCTGGAATTCTTGGTATTTCAGAAGAGAAGTACTACCATATTTTCAGACTAATACTACCAGATTTTTCAGACATTCTGCAGCAAAGGATTATGTGCAACGAAACAAATGTTCTGCTCTCCCCCTCACACACTTGTCAAGCTCCTACAGCTGCTGCTTTTTTTTTTGACAGCTAATAGCTGGCAATTGACTTGTGATCAACAACAAACTGGTATAAAATGCTTAGGAAAATAAGGAGCTTTACAGCAATAAAGTAATTAACCTTAATTATTTTATCAAAGTACTTTAAATACTTCATTATATGAACTTAAAGTCTACCAGCATCTTCCTATTCCTTCCATACACAAATGACACAGTTTGGTTATTGGATTGTCAAAAGCTGCAGTGCAAGGACAAGATATGCCCCATACCACTGAGCTGTACTCAGAGTTCCAGTTCCAGCTTCCATAGGCACTTCTGACAGCTTTGTCTCCCCGCCTTAGGGACCGAGATGCCCTGGCTGTCAAGAACTGTCAGCATCAATCACTTATGGCCACCTCCCAAAAAATGCAATTGCCTCTACAGCTGAACTTGCGACCACAGTGTCAAGTTTATCCAGTGACATTTCCTGCTTCGCCATTCAATCTCTACATTCAATTACTTAGATCTAAATCACATTCCAGTGAAGAATGTTTGTTTTCCAGGAATAGTGCCACAACTCGGTGATCCACAGGCTGTTTGCAGGCTTGTGGTGAGGGACACACAGCACGTCCCTTTTCCTCCTTCCACCTCCGTATTTCCAAACACTAAGTTCAGCTTTCTGTTCCCATGACTATAAATCACTTTACCTTTATTACCACGGTCTTCACCCCAGGAGTTTTCCACTCTCCATTTTTCAAATGCGTCCTCTTGCCCATCCTGTGACAAAACAAGTCGATGGCTAGTCAGTAGTGAAGGGCCACGTGAGTTCATAGCAGCCAGCCCTTCCAAGTCTAAATCCAGCTCCAAACCACCGAGCACCACTCCCAACAGCCTACAGGCATTGGTGAGTTTCAGACAATGGTTTCTTGCTAACAGTTGCAGAAATATTTGTCTATCCGGTTACATAAAATACCAGAAAATGTGGTCAAGGAGAGAGCCTGTAATAAACATTTATTTTAACCAGAAAACTTAAACTGAACTAAATTCAAGTTCAGACTTAACTGACTGACAGAATTTAAGCAGCATTTCCTGTCACCTGCCAGGACACGGGGCCTTCTGAAATGCAGAATGCAGAGCTTGCTTGAGCTAGGAATCAGAGGAAAGGAACAAAGGCAATGAAGCAACTGTAATTCAAACAGTATTATCAGCAGCAAGTGCAAAAACATGAAGAATCCAACTGGAGGATACAGCCCTGAGTCAGGTGCTTTGAAAGATACACAAGGCTTCCAACAAGCATGAAGTGCCTTTGACTTCATGTTCAGAATGCAGCATGCTAGCCTGCATTGTGTATCTGAAGTCTGGTTCAAATCTACCAAGTCCATAAAAGCACTGAAAACAGCTTCACGGGCTTGCCGTGCCACAAACTGACCCGCTGCCTCCTTCAATCAGCCTCTGACGAGGAAACAGCAGGTCCCTCGAGGAACCAAAGAATAGTTATTCTTTTCCTATTACTTTTTTTAAACACAAAAAACCAACCTGGAAAACACCCCACAAATCCATTTTTAATATTCAATGGAATATTGTTATATTGCTTCTATTCTCATTAAAAAAATATAGGACATTTCTTAAAACGAGACACAGAGATAGACTAAGGACAAGTCAACTGTTGATGCTATCAGACAAACTGGGATAAACATGTTTATGTACATTCAGTTTTTAAGCAAAAGGTGCATTTAATCCACATCAATTTTTTATGTTGTAAAATTGTAATAGGATTTAGATCTTCAAAGCTGTTTTATAGTAGGTAAATCCAAAGTATTACATTTTACAACTCAGGTTATCAAAGCTCCTTTAGATTAAGTCAAGGTTTAATACAAGACACATTCAAACAAAAAGTAGGAACAACTCAGTCCATTTTGAATGTGGGAAAGCCTCTAAATGCTGAACTTTTTCTAGGATAATTTGTTTTGATTTTATAGATACCATCCATCATATACTGATCTTATACACACCTTTTTCTTAAAGAAATCAGGTCGCATTTGGTCACATTTTATGCAACTATACATTTAGGCATACAAAAGCATTAATTTAAAAATGCAGACCATAGATGGCAGCTGCCAATGAAGTGCAGTCAGTAGCTGGCTACAATCAGTACAAACATACACAGTCCAGTCGTGAATAAATAGCTTTTAAAAACTAGAAAAATATGATTTTAAATGTCTAACTGAAAAACTTTTTCAAGACATGTTCATGCAATCTGATACACAAAATATAAGTGTTAAGAGCTCAGAACACAACAAGAAAAAATTTTGAGTTGTAAAAAGTAACTCAGGAAAATTCTTATGACTCAGCAGTCCCATCTCAAGTCCTCAAACTCCAGAACTCAAGCAAACTTTTTCAGTTATATCAAAGCTGTTATTTCTCAAGCCAAGGTCATGTTGGACAGGAAGAGATCACTTCAAAGCAACTCTAATAATGACAACTTCTGAAATAAATGGAAAACATCAACATTGCAGATAACCTTGTAAATTTTCACATGGTTCCTTTTACGCCATATGTGCTTTGTTACACTGCCAGGAGCAGATTTAGTTCATCTCAGCCTACTGTCTGCCACAGAGCTATTTCGGATACTGTTTTTCTTCCTTAATTGTGAGGTCAGAGAGGTCAGATGCCAGTGAGTTGCAGGAGGTTAAGACTGTTACAAAGTGCCTCCTACTGGCATTTTAACATAAGGAGCTTCATACTGTGAAACATTTTGGACTAACTCATGCAGTGGGACAGCAGAAAATACCTGCTGCAACACTAGATTTCTTGCTCAGCAAGATACATCAGAATCCATATTTTGAAATCAGTTAACATAGGTTTTCTGGTATCTTAAAAATAGAAGCCAACTTTCTTTTCCCTTCTGCCCACAAACTTTTATTGGAGAAAGGAAAGATGCCCTTGACTTGTCTAAAATTCTTCCCTCCTTGTTAAATATTTGTAGTTGTGAACACTCAAACACAGGGGGAACAGACAACCCAGGCGCTGTGGCACACATGCTGAACTCCAGAACAGCTGAGACACTGAATGGGCTCAGAACACAAACAAGCTCCCAGAATATTCAAATACATCGATGCAAGCGTCAACTTCAGGAGAGACACTCTACCTTCTCAGTGACAGCTGTCAGCACCATGGCATGGGTCATCATTGATTCGCCAAAGATTAACCGTTCTGCTTTGTTCATGTTCTTGATGGAGACACCAAACACCAGCTCATGATTAAATCTGTCAGGAAGCCACATAATCAGTATCAAGAAGGATGCAGTGAGGGTTGTCAGTAGTAAATCAGGGAACCAGACTGTGCTGTCCCAGGAGCCAGTGCACAGGGATACAAGTTCAAGTATTTCTAGTGTCACAATAAATGCAAAACCTGATCCCTTTAGGAGTTCCTCTCACCAGATACTAGACAATTCAAATAAGTACAAATATTTAAACATCTTTAAAGGATTCAGATTTAGCTAGTAAGTGAAAAAAATTTGTTACTACTTAAATATACTCTTTTGGTGTATATAGTCCTAAGTATGTACAAATCAGTTTCTTAAGCAGCTAAAGAACTGTATGTCCTAGCCAAGTGTCCCACATGGTATATTCTGTTTTGATTTTCTACTTACATATTCATGTCATTGATTCCCAGCTTGCCGTAGAAGTGCTTTGCAACATCGCAGCCAAACCACACAGCCTACAAACACAAGGAAGAGTCATGTCTAGGCCATATCCCCCTGAGTTTTACCATGCAGTCTATGACAAGAAACCAAACCAACCTCGCCATCCTTAATAGATGCTGCAGCTAATTTTTTCAAGACATCAACAGGCTGGTTGTTATAGAGTGTTTTCCTCCCTCCTACCATGTTGCCCAGGTACTCCACTGTATACAGCCTGTTGTATGGGTTCTGAGGTCGAGGATCATTCACTAGACAAATCTGACAAAAACCAAGATGTCAAATTACAGCACAACTTAACTGAAATCTTTGAGAAGTGAATCTAGATGGATTTTGGGGAATTGCTTGCATCCCAGCTCCCAGCTAGCTGTCTGTCCCACTAGCAAACAAACTTGGCTGAAATACCAGGTTGAAGGTTTTGTTTGCTTTAAATTCATCTCTTAACTGTGGCATAGCAGCTTTGCATGTTATTCCTGCTCCCTAATGGCTGTCTTAGGGCATTTTATGACTGAATTGACCACTGCATATTTCATCATTACAAAATCATCATGGAAGTGCTGTGCAAGATCACAACTAATTGAAGGGTAGAGCACAAACAGGAGAATGGGGAGAATAAACATGGGGCTATCTTTGACTTGCTGGAGCAGTACACATCCCGTAAGGTGCAGTTACAAGGGTGGACAGTACACTTGCAGCAGTGGAAAATAAGTGGTTTAGTAGTAAAAAAAGGTCTTGGGAAGCTACTGCCTTTCAGCATCCCCAACCTTGTCCTCCACGTTGAAGTAAGGCTTCACGTGCTCGTTGTAGAACTGGACCGGTGTCACAGGGCCATATTTGTGGTAGTTCTTCTCCTTATCCCGGAACTCCCAGCAGAAGGTCTCCGGAGGGTTGCCCAAGCAGGTACTCACTATTCGGAATACCTGCCCAGAGAAACAAACAACTGTGAACTTGCTGAAACATGCAGGTCTGCCTCTTGTACCATACAATTGCTGCTGGTGAAGGGACTTCTCCACATGAAAACCAACTGGAGCAATAGGATCTTAACATCCGCTTTTGAAGAACACAAATAAATGTACACATGTGAATTATTTACATTCAGCTCTGGAAATCCAGGTGTTTCAACAATTCAACCTGAAAGGCCACAGAAAAATCAACAGAATTTCTCTCCATTCTTACACTCCACCTTCTCAGCAAAACAGAAGTGTGAGGTTGAACATATAAACTCCAGGTTACCGTAGGAATGCAGCAGCCAAAAGCAAAAGCCAGTACACTGCCCAGTCTCATTCCAATATTTCACAAGTAATTCTGAAGCTCCTCCAACAAGATACTTTCCCAGTGCAAGAGAAACTTTATCAAAATTATTCTAGAAAGGCTTAAGCATTCAGCATCACCTGTTCCACCAGGTGGTTTGCCCCTTACCTCCTAACACGCAATACAGCAAAGCATTTTATCCCAGTGTTTCCCCTGTACTAATTCCTTGATTCCTGTCATGTTCATTTGGATTTCAAAGATGGGCCTCTGCTTCTTTTCAAAATCAGAGAATAATCTTCTAATCTGTTTTAATACATTTAACAATGTCTCAGTTTAGGGTTTAGCTGGCAGGTTATGTAATTTAATTCAAGATTCCTGCCTGCTGACTGACATCCCTTGCAGCTGGCAGCTTTCTATTGATTTTTAGTGCAAAAAGTTGATCAGATTTCAAGTCATCAGCCTCCTTATAAATCAGAATATGAAACAGCACTTAAGAATCACTATTGTATTCTCTCACAGGGCTTATAAAATGTGCTAACTCATAGGCAGTGTAACCAGGTGACTGTCTTTAGGGATATTTAGCAGGACCTGCCACAGGTACCATACGGAGGGAATTCAATCATATTTAAACAGGTTCGAATCTGTTTTACTTTGGCTGACACTGGTATCCTTCAGCTTTGTCCATGTCTTGAGCACAAGGCAAGTCTCTTCCTTGCAAGGAACCAACAGGTTATTTTAAATAAGAGAAGAGCGAGTCAAATCTCAACCGCACCTCCTGCACTAGGACCGATGCCTGTGCTTTGTGCCAGCTTCCCTGGGCTGACAGTCTTCACACTTTCCTCTCACCAACTTTTCACAGGAGAGGAGACAGAATGCCTTCCCCAAAGCTGACTTACTCTTTTAGAGCCAGCTGAGCTGATTTATATGTATCCCAAGGCTCCATAAGAACCGGCTTTGTGCTGACAGCAAAAGGAGCACAGTGCTCAGGCCAAGCTACACTCACTGTTTGGCTGTGTACAAATGAAGGTGTTCTTGCTCCAAGCAATTTAAGAAAACAAATTAAGAGATTAATTATGGGTTGAAACAAGGGTGTGGGTTTAATCTTTTTACTGGAGGAACTCACATTTATTTCTCAATAAATATGTAAAAGAGCAAATGTAAATCCCCAAGCCTACTATAAATATTTAATTTTGCACAGACTGCACCAAAGGTAGTATTTGCTGTGGATACACCCACATTACCTCAGATAACACCAAGGAGCGAGAGATGAGGCTATGAAAACAAAACAAGCAAGAAAAATGCCTAAAATGAGAGCAACTAGCAAGCGGGGTGCAGCCAGAGGAAGGAAAATAATGGAGACAGGAGTCTCAAGTTAACAGAGGCAGTGGAGCCTGGGAATGGCCTCCCCTCCATTGTTCTGCCACCACACCCACCACAGGCCATCTCTAGTACCTCCCAAGCTTCCTCTATCAATAAATAAAATAAGGAGACATATTTAAGCTAAAAGGTGACTTATATCACTCTAGTGACAACTAGAGCCAAGATAAGGCAAAGATAGTGTCTTGTCCTAAAAACCAAAATGAGCGAGGAAGGGAAAAGAAGGACTCTTCTGATAACAAAGGGTCTACAAAAGAGAACAGTAAAGGAAGAAAAAGTCAATCACGTGCACTGCACAGATTTCAACTTCTGACCTGCTGTGCACTGATGTGATAAGAAGAATGTTTAGACAGTTCTGGAGCAAATATTTAACCTTGTGTCTCAGCACAACTGCCCCATTTGAGCTCGAGCGCTGCCACCCAGCGTGAGCAAACCAAGATTTGCTGTGCAAATAAAGCTGCACAGAACAAAAGCAAGTTCTGCTCTGCCACATACACAAACAGATGCAATGCCACTTATACAAACACATGAAGTAGAAAAGTGGTCTCAAACCTTTAAATCTAAGTGTTCCGTTGCACATTTCAACTACAATGTTTATTGAAAGTAAATACACTTAAGTTGCAAACCACTATTACCCCTGCAAGAGGAAATAGCAAGCTAACGTCAGAGAATTAAGCATAACCTTCTTATAGAAGAGACAGAACTGCCATCCGTTAATGAGCCTTTAAGGCCGGTTCCAGGATCCCTTTATCAGAGGGCAAGAGGCTCTAAACAAATGGAGACATTTTGCAGTGAACTGTATGTCACTGCCCTAAAAGTGAACATCTCTAGGAAGATTTGATGTCTGCTGTAAAATCCTCCAGAGGCTTTTGGAGACACACACACACTGGATGTAAGTTACATTGATTCACCTTTGAACTACGTGCTGATTGGCAGCAGAGGGGGGTAGGCTCAAAGACCAGAATTACTGGTGATCTTCAGGCGTACATTTCATAGAAGTTTTAGTTTCAATAATGTAACTCAAGGAGCATCAGTTTTCTTTTTTAATCTAACCTTAACTAATTTTAAGTTACAGGTTTTTACATGAAGTGCAAAGATGAATTTCCAAAAACCAAACCAACACATGAATCATATTAGTGGAACTGCCTGAAGCTTTACAGAAGTAGCCCAAGGTAGGCTTTGCCTAATGCTGATGATTACTGGATTGCAGCAAAACTAAGACATAACCAAACCATTTGATTTGAGTCATCTGGTGACAGACATTAAGACTACTGGGTCTTAATTGTATGTTTGAGACACAAATTAATTTATTTATTTTAAATGCAGACACTTGGTCAAACTAAACCAGCCTGAACTTTTTAAATTGCTTTTGGCTATTTAAGAATCAAGTATGAGAACTACCAAGTAAGAAAAATGTGCCACCGTCGTATTCAGTGTGAACAGATGGGGGCCAGCCACCACACACACACACCACATACTACAGTCCTGCTGATCGATTTGATTTTGCGTTAATTCACACAGACAGAAACATGCCATGATTCCTTCCTCTGCTGCCCTCCAGTATCAGAGCACAGCTGGCTTCAGCCTTGTGTTGAGTTCACATCTTTTCCACAGCACAGAGAGCTCCCTTTTGTTGTTTTCTTCTGCTCTCTTGTGGGGAATTTCTGCAACAGCACTTGTGCTGTAAGGTTTTAGATTCAAAGCCATTGGAAAGGAATTTTCATCCTGCCTCTTTCCTCCTATTTATAAGAGTCTCATAGGCCACTATTTTGATCTCTCTTAAGATACAATATACTGCTTTCCTACAGAAAGGGGCAGATGTCTCTGTGACATGTCATCATTCTGGAACCTATAAATTCAAGATATTTGTCTGGATGTATTAGAAAAACTCCAAATGAGAAGCAACAAGCCACTTCAAAAAAATTCACTTGAATACCTCTGAGCACACTGCCATACAAAACACTCCTAGTTGGGCAAACAAAAGGCACTTGTTTTGGCTGATCCAATGGCTGTAGAACAAGAGTAAGCAAGAAATGTCATCGATTCCAGCCTTGTGTTCCAAGATCCATATCACACAAATGTATTTACCTCTTCTATCATAATGTCCATTGCAGCACAAAGTTCTCCTTTCATTGTTCCACTGTCCACCATATTTCTTAGCCGCAAACAGTATTCTCTCATCTGTTCACAGAGAAAGTCATTTTATTATAAGGGTATGAAAGGTGGCATCTGATCAGTTTTCAGAACTTCCTATCCAGTTGGTTTAAGCACCTATTTTAGTCTTCATAACATCTTTTCAAAATGAAAATAAAATCCCTTTCAGAAGGCTTTTTTAGATATTGACTCTTTAAAAAAATATCAAGATAATTGAATGATTTAAAAGATCATTAAAAAAATCAGAAATTAACAAGCAGTTGCAACCCTATTACTATTTTCCAACCACTGATTTGAAGCTTACAGCCATTAGCTCTTCTTAAGCCTCGATTTCTTTCTGTTCCATAACTGACGCCACAACATCCATACACACCACCACTCTGACTCAGAGAACAGACTGTCTTCAGACTGTAAAATTTATTTTGCAATTCTAATGCATAATTGATCTCTTGGTTGACAGAGTGCAGCGTTTTCCCAGTGCATGCAGAACTGCAGTAAGAGCAGCACGTGCTTCCCATTACTGTCACCATCCATGAGGCTGGGAACAGTGAGTGGGGGTCCCCCAAGACCAGCTGGTTTGCAGTGTTCAAAACCAGAACACCACCAACACCATTCCTTATGTCTAAGCTCATTTCAGCACATTTTACATTTTTAATGTGGATTTTAGCAGGAAATTTTCCCTGAGCACATAGCATATGAACTGGAAAAAAATAATCAAAGCCCACTGTAAAAAAATGCTTTTAATTGCCTTTTTATCTAGCTACCTCCATTAGCATCTTCCCAGATTTAATTTGTTTCTGTAGCTCAGGAAGCATGCTCATACCTTCCTTCAGAAAAATCTGCACACTTCCATACTGAAAGCTAATTTTTAGGATTCAGTCTTTTGAAAATACATTTATTTTATCTTTCCCATCAAATTGTGCAGTAATATCTAGAAATCTTGGCATACTGGTAGACAAAATACTAAGGGGGCAGCAAAAATTCACCTAGAGGCCAACTGCTAGTTTTGCAGAAACAGACTTAACCAGCCACACATCAATAATTAACTTTTTGGAAATCTGAGGATTAGGAGCAATTGCTACTAAACTCATGTGGGGTATTTTCACGCTACTGCAGCCTGGCAATGGCTATCTTCCATAAACACACTTTCCTGCTCCGTGTTTCAGGGTTAACATTACACTTTGCTGAGACTTTCGGCTGCTTTTTGAATAAAAGCAAGTTGCTAAGATGCACATAGTACTTTGGTGAATGAAGAGAAACGAAAGTAGGAACACTTGGAGCGGGTCATTCCCATCCCCTCCCCTTTATTGTATCATTGAAATCAATTTTACCTTATGATTCAAGATCTCATTCATCCTTCTAGTAGCCTCTGTGGTATGAGACTCTGGGAAGTATTTCTTGGGGACAACACCATACTTTTCTAAAGGGAAGTAATAAAACCACATGTTAACAATTGTCTTTTCCACCCAGCAAGTGCTAGTGCTTCCACTTATACCCACGTAAAAGCTCAATACGGTTGGGTTTTACGCAGAGACTGTAAGGGAAAGTCTCTTACTTAAAGGTTACAAATATTCAGTTTACATTTTAATTTGTGACTGAATATTGACCTTTGATCTCCATTCCACAAGGGCCCCAAAAAGGTGGAACTCCTCAACTGCTCAGTATCATTTAATCCAGCACTTTTAAAAGCTCTAAGCTGATTAGTTCTTTTTAGGAAGCTCTTTTCACCAAAAAAAAAGCCAACTGATTACTTGAAAATTAAGCTCCTGAAATATCTTCTAAAAAACTGGGCCTCTTCTGAATTATTCCGTGCATTTTATCTAAGGTTAAGTGACTAACTTCCCAGTCTCCTTTCCTCCTCAACATTTATAAAACACCAGCAACAGCTCAATTGCTTCCTACATTATTGTACCAAAGATCGCACCATCCAAGGCTCTGGATATAACAGCAGCATTCAAAATCTTCTCTTCCTGGATTAAATACTTGTAATAACTGGATGGGAAAAAAGTAACCTCCAGGCTTCCAAGAACGAAATCCTTTGTGATTCTAAACCTACATTATTGGCTTGTTGATTTACAAAGGCATCCTATTGTTGCACAATACAAATGTAAATAAATGCTAGGCTAATTTAGACATGGATAAGTATCTCCTTAATCACTGTAGGGAGGATCCCACCTCAACTGTATCTTTGTAAGACCAGCATTGCAACATTCCACATCATTTCCCTCTCACTGATCTTTATGCCATCTTTCTCCAGGCTGCTACACTAAGTAATTTTGCTTCTGCCTTGGAGACACACCCTGGTCTAGCGATGTTTTTTCCTCACCATGTGCCCTAAAAATTCTACGTGGATATAAACAAATGATGTCAAGTTGCTGACTGAAGTAAAAGAGATTGAACCTTTTTACTAAATGGAAATTCTGGGATATCTAACTGCTTCTGTTGGTCTTCTGAGCTTCTATCATCATCAGCCATATACAAGAGTAAAGATCCCAGACAAGATTTAAGCCTAATAAAAGCCAGTATGAAAAAGGACTGATTAAAAAAGGTAATGGCTAATGGCATCATGTTCCTCAGCAGACTTGCAGGTCTCAAACTAAATTTCTTCTTTATTCCATTCCTCACATCTGTTGTAGTTTTACACCTCTGGCTGGCAGCCAAATACTACACCACCACTCGCTCACCCTCCCCACTCCCAGGGATGGGGACAAGAATTAACAGGGTAAAGGGAAGAGATGCATGGGTTGAGATAAGAACAATTTAATAACTAAACTACAATAATATTGAAAACAATAATTAGGATAATAATAGTAGTAGTAATATATACATATGAGTGATACACAGTGATACTGCTCACCACTTGATGACCAAGGCTCAGCCTGTTCCCAGCTAACAATCCCAGAGCAGGGACAGTCCCAAAAGCACAACCCCAGAATGGAGATAAGAGCCTGAGTGTCCAAGAGACTGAGACAACCCTGAGAGAGGGGCGACCCGGAAGCAGACAACCCAGCACAAGAGAACTTCCAGACAGAGCCTCATCTATATGCTGGGCATGCCACACACGATATGGACCAGACCATTCGCCAATTTGGGTCTCAATCCCAAACCTAAGGGCAAATCCCAGACCAGTAACTGGGGCTGTGCTCCCTCCCAGCTTCTCCTGCACCTGCAGGCACTGGCACAGCAGAGAAGCTGAAAATTCCTTGACTGTCCTGGCAACCATAAACACCAGGATGTTATCAGCCTTCTTCTCAGCACAAATCCAAAACAGCCTTTCACGAACCACTACAAAGAAAGTTAATTCTGTCCCAGCTGAAACCAGGACATGTCTCAAACCAGTGCGCAATTTTAGGAAGGGCTCCTAATGACCCATTCTCTTACCAATAATGTTAACCAACATATCCCACTGTCCACCATCATTCGTGGGGTTGGTGAGCAGGTACTGTATCAGTCTTCCTTCCACAGGCTCCTTTTTCTGAGCTGTTTCCACAAAGGCATTTAAAAAGTAGTAACAACGTTCGACCTGGAATGGACAGACAGGAAAGACAGATACGTTGTGTATTAATTTAAGCATCCAGTTCTTCAGAAGTCCTAACTAGATGAAGCTACCTTCTGCTCATCTACTGAAGTCCATATTTTCCCTGTAGCATTCCAGGGCTTATCCTATAAACTGATTTCTGTCACAGACGAGGAGTTAGCACAGAGGCAGAGGGTAGGGGAACAGAAAATGTGGAACAGAAGCTATGCAATGAAGCCTGGCCCAAACTAGTACTCGATTTTCCTGATTTCCCTCGCAGATCAGCAGGTCACAAGCACAACTGACAGCTCAACAGAAAGTTACAGTCCTGTTTCCCCTGAGCCTCCTAACAGGTAACTTCTGAAAGACACACAACACCTGAAAGAAGAGTTCTACTATTCCAAAATATTAACATCTTGACAACTGACTTCTCAAGCTGAAAGTCACACTTTGCTCAACCTACATTTAAAATACATATTTAGATAATTTTTAAGGTTTTTTCTCATGTATGTTTTCCACCTGGATTGTTAAGACAGTCCATCCTAAAAGTTCTGTCCCCATATTAATACCCAATTGCATAAGCCATCCTAGCCCAGCCTGCAACCTGCTCTACTGTACCTTATCCCAGAAAAAGAGATACGACTGGCTGAATTCAAACTCTTCAATGCTGTATTTCTTCATGAAAGGAAGACGCATTGCATTGAGACAGGAAAAGATCCAGCATCTCCCTGAGAGGTCAAAGAAGCAAGAATTAAACTGGAATGCCAAACAGACAAGTAAGATTTTTTTTTTTTTTTAAATACAAGGTTCATGACACCATTCTGCCTCGAGCCTTTGCCCACAGTTCTAGCTGGGACTGTAAAATACCAAAAAGCTCAGGAGAAGTTCAGAAATCTTCTGCAAGCACAGGTCTGTTGATGGTTTTTATCTCATACCATGCAGAAGGGAAGCCAGGCAACCGCGGCAAGCCTGCAGGCTGCTACTAACTCCGAGGATGCTGCAGGGATTCAGTTTCGCTCCAAAGCCTGACAAAAGGGGCTCCGGCAGAACCCACCGCTCCCGGCAGGGTACCCCACCCCTCC
>NW_010102906.1:0-31964 GCF_000699245.1 Pterocles gutturalis
TATAAATATATATATAAAAATAGCATTTTCATTTATTCACAGAGTAGTATCTTTTCACTTGCACTGAATGTGAAAGCCTGATGAAGGGACAAGTTGTACACTTCATGATTCACAGAGTTTAACAAATCGGAGAGACTTGTAGAAATGAAGCCCGAATTCTGACCTTCATGGCAATCAGTGTGGATTTCCATATTTCAGTGGAATTTTTTTTGCATAGTGATTCTTCTCTGCCAGGGCAGACAAAGAAGAAACAAAAAGCAACAGAAACTCACTTCTCCATGCAGAAATAGATATCTTTATTTATAAAAAAAAAGGTCTTGCCACTTGCCTTAAATAGGACATACCAACCAAGTGATACTGAGAGCAGTAGTGAGCAAATGACAATTATGTGCCTTTGTTTATGTTCCTTTTGATACCAGTTGACTGGCACTATCACCCAGTGGGATATACTGGGAGGGTGTGCAGAGCCGAAGGCTCTTGAGCCCATTTGTATGGACAGATAGGCTTGTCTCCCCGTTGCACTGACAACTTGAGATTTTTGGAAGCTTACATAAGGGCTTTCACTTTTTCTGGCTCTCCCTTATGCAGGCCAGCTCGTAGCCACCAATACAGTAATGGATCAACTTTGTTATTCACCAGAGGACGTGATAACGTGATGTGATGGAGCAAAGCTTTCCGATGCCACCTGAAGTTCTTTTCCTCCCCAAAATAACAGGGGCTGTTAGTAATGTGAAGGTGGCAACTTCTAGAAACCAAGGATATTGTTCTGGGAACAACTTTGCTGTTATGAATATGTCTTAGTTTAAAGTCAGATCTGCTCTGTTTCTGTATCACCTTGCTGTGCTGGGAGGAAGTTTTGCTGTGTTGCATGTAGTTTCCTCCCTTAGGTAGCCACTGACATTTAGTAGTTGTAAATCTGTATCAAACTGTCTCTGTATCCCTTCCCCTTAATTAACTTGTGGGTGTCTTTTATTTTTAATGTGTGTGTTTCAGAGAGAGAACATCTGGGGACCTTTTTTAATAATATCACCTGCCTCTACTCTTAACAACTGGCACCAGGAGTTTGCCAGATTTGTACCTAAATTTAAGGTAATAAGCATGTGCAAGAAAGTTCTTTCTGTTTTCTTGGAAGCAGACTGTTTTGTTCTCCCGAGTTCTTTGCCACATCTGGGTGCCTGATTACTTGGAATTTGAAACTCTGTAATGGGCCTGATTAGAAAAAAAATAAATGGGAGTTCTTCAGGTATATTGTGGATGTGAAAACATAGTAAGTTGGAAAACAAGGAACAATCAGTTACTGAAAAACAAGCTGCTTACCTGCTCCTCAGTGGAAGACATTGAAGTGTTGCAAAGGAAGGCTGGGAAAGAATGTGTACTGCTGAAATAGTGCTGAAATTTTAGACTTAAAGATAGACAAAAGTGTCAGAAGTTTGCAGTTAAATCTGCAAAGAAGAATATAGTTTAAATACATGAGCTGTTAACACAGTAACCTTTAATATGAAGACATCTTGATCATTTTTTTAAACATCTGGTGTTCTTTTTACAGAGAACAGTAAAAGACACCTAGTTGCAAGTAAGCACTATGGCAGTAACATCCAGGCTAATTATTTGAATGTCTTGGCTACTTAATAAGGTGGAGGAAAAGACTTGGAAGTATCACTATAAGTAATATTTGACTTAACTTTTATCAAGTAGCTTGCTCTGCAGATCCCTGATGAGACTGTATCTTGGTTATGGTGGTGTATAGTTTGAGGTATCTATTATGAAGAGTTGTGCTAGAACGAAGTTCAATACTGCGTGATTTGAGTGACTTGTATGTTGGGGTGAATTGGGATTACTGACAGTACAAAGAGACTAGAAGTGCTTAAGTTACTGAGGAGTTACTTAAAAAGACCCTAAAAATAATCCAGTTATGTATTTGCATAGTCCAGAATAATAGGGGCCCTGATTAAAAACCCTGAAGAAGAAAACAGAGCAGTTGGCCATTCTACCTTCTAACTTTCTCTCATTTCCTTTCATCTGTTCATTGTAGAGGATAGGCGAGCAGCTGTTTATACCTTCTCCTTCTTGTGAATGAAATACAGAAGACGTATCAAAAATACAGTCAGGATGCTTGTGAAAATATGACTTCCCCTTTTTTTACTTTAAAAAATCTGTTTCTGTCATTATACAGCTGTTGGGTTTATTGGATAATAAAGTTTAGCTTATCCATGGAACAGATGATGTTTAAAAAAGTTTTCTAAACTTATGATTGTCACGTTTACGACTTTGATCAATCTTTTTCAACCAGTTCTGTCCCTTCTAATCATACACAAGTGCTTCTAATCATACACAAGTGTGTAGTCAATTATGCTGGTAGTAAATCACAGTGAATTCATTTCTTCAGGTCTATGTCAGAATATGTAAAATAAAAGGTAAATAACTTTTTGATTAGTCTGGTTTTTCAATAGGATCCTTATTTAGAACAGTTGGAAGAGTATTCAACTAAAGGCACTTTGAAATTTGGAGCTTGTTGGTTGTAGTTCTTTCATCAGACAGAAGATGGCAGAACAATATTATCAACCAGTAACTCTGGTTTCAGTGAACTGCAAAGATCTGTTCTGAGTAATAGGAGCCATGACATTCTGAGCTATAAATGGATTAAAAGATTTCTCTGGCAGTAGTGCTTATTAAACATGTCCAGACCAGATGTTTTAATTTTATCTCAGTTTTCTGGGGACAGTTCTGAAATACGAAAACAATGGGATGACAGGGAATATTAAACCGGAGAACAAGCCCACTAGTCCTGTTGGCTTAAATGTAGTGGTTGAGGGCAGACCTCTGTTTCTGCCATAAGCAAAATCTAATTTTTAATTTTTAGAAAAACCTGATGAGAAGGTGTAACATGCTACTGGGCATTTTGAGATCTAGTCTTTGTGCTAGGCATAAGCTGCTTGATACCTTTGCCTGGAATGCTCTGTTTCTAAGTATTTTTAAGTGCTTTCCAGTTTTTTCTCTGTGTTAAGAAAGATAATTTCCCTTTTTGTTGTTTTGGAGAAAGAGGTCTGTCTTTCTCATTTTGTAGAATATATACTATAAAATTCTAGAGCAGGTATGTGTTTATTTGAAAATAATGTCTTTCTGCTTTTGTACTGTTCCAGGTGCTACCTTATTGGGGAAATCCCCATGACAGAAAGGTGATCAGGAAGTTCTGGAGTCAGGTAATACTGGCATGTCCGTGTGCTTTGACCATTTTTGATATTTTTACAGAATAAACCAGAAACTGCTGCTACACCCCACCAAGCTAAATGATGTATGGATACAGAATTCTGTTTCTTCATCCATGTGGTGGCATTTTCATTAAGATAATGAGACAGAAGACTTCTCTTGTGTTGGAGAGCAATGCAGTACAGGGCACTTCAGGGCAGTATGGAGTTCACTTGAAGAAACTAGAGCTCTGTAAATAAAGCAGGAAGTGTCTGTGTCAAGGATTATTTATTCTATTTGAGTAATCTAACTCAGGATGCCCAAGTTTAGCATCTCTGCAGGCCTGTCAGATTGTTCCTGATTTAACAACAGTATTTTGTAGGGTTCAATGCCTTGATCTTGTCTGGCACATTAAGAAGCATCTGAAGTTGTTCAGGGACTAATGGGCTGAAGCCCAGATCCACCAGTTGAATAATTATGCTGGAATGAATTTAAAAAGTCAGCTGGGGAAAAATGCAGTAATAATGAGAAAAGATTATGAAACAGAAGGCTGAAATTACAGTATACACAAGTGAACTCCTCACAGCATATTTATGTTATATGGACATTTGTTTCTTATTTTGTGGTTATAGAAGACACTGTATACTCAGGATGCGCCTTTCCATGTGGTGATTACCAGTTACCAGCTAGTAGTACAGGATGTGAAGTATTTCCAGCGAGTGAAGTGGCAATATATGGTGCTGGATGAAGCACAAGCACTCAAGAGCAGCTCCAGGTAATAAAATTTAACTGGAAATAAAATTGTCCCTCTGTATCAACATATTGAAGGAATATCAAGAAAACATCAAGATTACACAAATTGATAGAAGCTAAAATGGACACTCATAGGGCCCTTTAAGTGTCTAATTTAGTTAAGTATCTATAACTCTGCAACACTGGATTGATCCACTAGTTTCTTGCATTTAGATTTTCCTTCTCAAAATATGTAAAAAGTAATTGCGGAGCAGAAACTTGCATGGAGTACAGGACAGTTAAACAAAACAGTGAAATGCTGTTCACCTTCTTTCCTGACTGCGCACAGAATTCTGCCTAGTGAACAGTCTGTAGCCTTTAGTGTGTATGGCTCATATTGGCTCCATTAAATGCGTTATTTTGATTGCTTCAGTGGCACTTCCAGACAACAGTGAAGGTCAGGAGCCTGTGAATACTGTTGGCTGCAATAAAGCCCAAGCTTTGTCATAAGACTGTGCTAGAAAGTTTTCTGTTTGTTTTCAAGTGATGAATTTGTCCGTCTTTACTTCTGTAATTGCTTTCCCGTAGCCTTTGCCCAAGTTGCCACCATGCACAGTACCGTGAAGACTGCTTTAGATGCAGGCTCATTCTGACTGAAGTCTGTCTCTTTGGTGTTCTTCGGAAACTGCCCCTCGCCCCTCTAAGAGGATTGTGATATATAGCTCAGCCCTTATGCCACAGTGGCCCATACACTTAGTGTTGTGAAGTCTGAAAAATACGTGACATTCTGATTCATAATAATTGTTTCTTTTGGGAAGTTAATTATTCTGATGATGAGGTTTTATTAGTATCCAAGCCTTTGTATTAAAAATGAGTAAAAGGATACATAGGAAAATAAAATAAATTATGCATGTTTCTTTGTAATTTGTAAAAGGCTACTTCTTCCTGTAATTGTCCTTTGAAAGACTGCGGAGTAGCTGTGATGGTTTTACCCAGTGACCTCCAAAAGTCATTTGGGAAGGTCACTGGAAGCAGTTGGTCTTAAAATACCTTATGTTTCGTATCCTTCTACAAAAAACAGTTTTAATGATTTTTCTTAAATTTTATTCATCAGTGTTCGTTGGAAGATCCTACTGCAGTTCCAGTGTAGAAACAGATTGTTGTTGACTGGGACCCCAATCCAGAACACGATGGCTGAGGTATTTGGGAGCTCACAACAGTGGACTTTTCTTTATAACAGGAATATATATTAAATATTTATGAACAGCTGAGAAACTTCTATTTGTGTGGCTGTGGGATCATGCTTGTAGCAAACCACTGGCAAACAAATATGCAATGAGCTCTGGGAGGGCAAAATTTGGAAAGGTGCCACACATTCAAATAAAAATAAAACTGAAGATACCTGACAGTTAGTAATACCTAGATTACAGGATGAAATCTAATTCTTGTGGCTTTTCTTTCTGATGGCTGTGTTTCTCACTGCTTTCTAATGGTGTTCTGCTAAGTTGATATATCTGGTATTTGATTGCGGGGTGGGAAGATGATGCAGCTGGGTTTTTGTTTAATTTTGCCATGTCTTGTGATCTAGTAAAATGATATTGCTCATAAAGAGCTGCAAGGGCTTGGGATCCCCAATTACTTTGTCCACAGGAGGATGGCTTTTGCTGATCTGTTTTCTTCTGTCCTTTTAGCTGTGGGCCCTGCTGCATTTTATCATGCCAACACTGTTTGATTCCCATGAAGAGTTCAATGAGTGGTTTTCTAAGGACATAGAGAGCCATGCAGAGAACAAATCCGCCATTGATGAGAGTGAGTGCAGTGTGTACCTGCAGTAGTTTTTTATATTAAAAATCTATTGCCTTTTCCAGCTACTAGTGGATAAACTTTATCTCTCATTTTTTTGCATGAGAAATGTCATCTAAAGCAGAGGGTGACCAGTGGCACTGGAATGTTACGGATTGTTGTCCATAGTTTATGTCAAAGTTTATGTTTCTGACTGTAATGTAGCATGTGTAATGAATAGAAAAACATGTAGTAAAATGTTGATTTGCTACTTGTCTCCACTCCTCCTCTTTCCCAGATACAGGAGCACAAATATTTGAAGTATTTGTAAGCTTCTGCAGAGTACATCATCTTGGAGATCTCCTGAGTGTGTAACAAGCTCTAAGCATAAAAATTATGACACAAAGCACTAAACACCTTCTGAGCTCCAGAAGAAAAGCATAAAAATTCTTTAAAAAGAAAAAAGAAAATATTCACAGTAAATTTTAGAGGATAGTTATGTAGAAAAATCTAGCTAGGTAAAATAGCTGATTTGCACAGTTGGAACTTGTCACAAAAGAAAAGGCTTTAAGAGTTCTCAAATGCCCAGAACTTTGTTTTTACAGATTATTTAAAGACTGCAGTTGTCTGTCAATGCTGTATGCCCTGTTCCTGTGATGCTGTAATTTTGGGGGGCAAGACTTAAATCTGTAATGTGTAATGATCCCTTTTAATGAATTGGCAATGTCTCATCTGAAAATTCCTTCTTCAGTAATAGTGAGTGATAAATTTAAGGCCATATTGTTCAGCCCAGAGCAATACGCAACACATAAAATGCTTCAGAAGTTCTTTCTTTGAAGCAAATCTTTAGCTTCATAAGTTGAACAGTGTAGCTTGGCACTCATTTAGAAAAAGAAAACAGAGAAATGCCAACTCTGTGTTGTAAGAACTCTTATGGGGGGAAATGACTGAGCAGTAAGGGACTTAGTTTGTAGTAGAGCACCATATAGTTTTCTTCTTTGGTGAAGTAATTGTTCCTTCTTCCCCATTCCCTGTATTTCAGACCAGCTATCCCGCTTGCACATGATCCTGAAGCCTTTCATGTTGAGAAGAATCAAGAAGGATGTGGAAAATGAGCTGTCAGATAAGGTGAGAAAAAGTGTTTATCTGGAGTACTTCAACTTTATTGTCATAGCTCTGTTCTCTAATCTGTTTTTTTCGAACTCGTTTGTCAGTCTGCCTACAGGAAATTTGATTGTAGACCTTTCACGGACCTTCAGTTGTTGGCACTGCATCCCAGCAATCTCATAGATGTGAATCTAACTGAAGAAACCCTAATGAATAAACTTTTCTTCTAGGGAAAACATTTTGTTAAGTTACAAATAAAAAATATAAGTTGTCAGAAGTATCAGTAATTGAAGTGAAGGAGATTGATTCAGCAATGACTGGGTGATAAACATCTCCCGTTGCCTTTGTGAAGGATTTGGCATGGGTTTAGGATTCTTTTTGCTTGCTTGTACAGAGCAAGAAATGCATAGTGGCAACATCATACTCTTTTCTCTTGTTAGTCTCTTAATTTCATGTGGATGTTAGCAATACTGGATGATTTTGTGGTCAACGTGTCCCCAGGTTTTGGGACCACTGGCTAAGAGGCATCCACTTTGTTTTGATGTGCTTATTAATTTCTAAACTAGAACTTCCCACAGACACTGTTGTTATGTGATAAACTCGCCGTTATCATGGGCTCCTGACACCTGTTTAAGACAGCTCTAAGTCAGCAGCATTTTAACAGTAGGATAGTAAGAGTTAAGGTCAGATTTGAAGCTGATCAGCTGCAGATGTGATGTTTCTAGAGCTTCTTAAGAATCTATCTGTTTACTTAGTTGCGCTCACATACTTTTAAAAGTCCGTCTCCTACATCATTACCTGAGCCTTCCAAAACACACCTATCAGTTAAGTCTTTTCCAGGTTGGATCCTGAAATACAGATATGAATGCAACTGCCTATATATGTATTTTTTGAGAAAGTTATATTTCCCTTAAGATATGTTTCTCTCTGCTTTGTGCATACTGATGTGGTCATCCTCCGTTTCAGGGATAGAAAAGGCTGAATCTTCATTACTGTTTTGCAGATTGAAATTCTCATGTACTGCCAGCAGACAAGTCGACAGAAGCTGTTGTACCAAGCTCTGAAAAACAAAATCTCTATTGATGACCTCCTGCAGTCCTCGATGGGCACTACTCAGCAAGCACAGACCACCACTAGTAGTCTTATGAATCTAGTCATGCAGTTCAGGAAGGTAAGGCTATTTTAAATAATAATTTTTTAAAAGTATAGTAATTCATTAGCACAGAACTAAAATATGGCTTCTAGAAAACATCATATGAAGTTAATTTCTGGCATTTGCATGCAATTCAGTTGTGTTTCTGATGCAGTGTGGCATGATGTTGCGGTAGAAGAACTTTCGCCAAACGGTGCGTGCATCTGCTAACTGATTTGTTTCCAAATTGGTTGTTGAAGGAAATTGTTCACTTGGGAAGAAAAGGCAGTAGCTGTTAGGTGAATAGGGAAGCAGTATCAGATTTGAGTAGATACACTTAAAATAGCTGTGACATACTTATCACTATTCAAGTTCTGGTGATCAATAGTTATAGTTGATTTGGGATGTAAATGCTGCATCAGACTAAATTAATTCCTCCCAGTGTTTGACATGCTCTCTTTCTTATAGGTGTGCAATCACCCAGAGCTGTTTGAGCGACAAGAAACTTGGTCTCCATTTCACATCTCCCTAAAGCCATACCAGATTTCAAAGTTCATCTACCGTCATGGACAGATCAGGGTCTTTAACCACTCACGGGACAGGCAAGCCTACTCCACTTCCTCTCCAGCTTAGCATATTTAATATTATTACTTAGATTTATTTTAGCTTTGTAAGTGCTAATTAACTCCCTTGCCTGATGTGCTTAACTGACGTTGGCCAAGCGGCGCATTCCTTGTTCTCTTTCGTTCGTTCAGCTGTTAAGCATCTGATATCTTATGCTGTTTCTTGGTGGAATCCTGATCATCAAATATCCCTTTGATGGAATAAGTCAGGAGAAGGAATTTAGAGTTGTTGCTGATGATATGTAATAGAATTAAGCTTTAAAAGACTTCTTAAAAAAAACCCCAAAACCACTGGTTTCCCTTCAGTGGGTTTTTGTGTTTCAGGAAGATATCAGTATCTGTCTGTTGAGACATGATATACTGTGAGCGTCTACTAGTGCCTTGATAGCTTTTAATGCTTACCTTGGATGAACAGAAGCTGCCTGAGTGCAGTTTGCTGTTTTCTGATGGTGACAATTCTTGATTAATTTTCTTTGCATTCAGTTATGAGAAATGCTCAGGGTAGAGATGAGAAAACCATGTTTGAAGATGAGGCTAACTGTTCTACAATGTAAAATGCAATTCCAGAACAATGGTGTGCCTCAGTGTCAAATTAACAGCAGTGCATGTGGACTGGTGATGCTTTTATTTTCCTGCCATGCGGTTCCAGATATGCAGAGTGCTGAAATACTTAGAATAAAGAACTGAATGGTTACTCTGCATTTTCTGCTGATTGTGTGATTGAACATTGTATGTGTTAACATCTTCTTAGTGATTTTGTTTGGGTTTGTTGCTTTCATTTTCAGGTGGTTACGGGTTTTACTTTCACCGTTTGCACCAGACCACATCCAGCAGTCTCTCTTCCATAGGAAGGGTAGGTTTATGGACCTGGGAAGCAAGTTGGGTTGCACACTTGCGTGTGGTGTTGTAATATGGCTTATTCAGAGACAAGGACTGAGAGGCCAGATCAATTAGTCTTCTGAGATAATCTGATTAGAACTTGTTAGAATTTTGTTAGAGTTTGTGCTTATACATGTATTTCATTTGCTCAATGAGGAAAGGATGGAAGCAGCTGGAATAATCGATGGACAACTTGTTATTCAGTTAGTGCTTAATCCTACTGCGTCCTCTGGTTCCGTTTCTCCTGTAGCATTTTAACTTGCTTCAAGGGGTTAATGCTGCCTTTTTAGTCTAATATGAATTTTTCATAGATTCAATTCGGAGAAATCTTGTATTCATTTCAGTACATTCTGTATTGTATGTTAAACTGCCAACTTCTCCCTCAAGTAAAAAGTAGATGGGATACACGTAACCCAAGATCATCTAATCAATCAGCAAAAAACCCACATGAGCTGTTTATATTGACAAATACGAGTTATTATTATAGATTATTTTTTTTTCCACTAAAAAGAGCTAACTAGATTGCTCAGCTGCTGGGGTGGGAAAAACTTTGGGAGGAAAAAACCCAAGAGAGCTACCGGCTGTATTACAGTGCTGAAATCTGTTAGCACGGACCTGTTCAGCTATGCAAAACACTTTACAAGTAAGAAGAACCAGATGCTGCTACAGAAGTCTGCACTTGGTTGTAACTCTCTAACTTCTGTATTTGTATTCTGTCTGGTTTGCTGATTCATAGAATCACAGAATAGCTTGGGTTGGAAGAGAACTTTAAAGGTGATCTAGTCCAAGCCACCTGCAATGAGCAGGGACATCTTCAGCTAGATCAGGTTGCTCAGAATTCCCCTCAACCCGACCTTGAATGTTTCCAGGGATGGGGCATCTACCACCTCTCTGGGCAACCTGTTCCAGTGTTTCACCACCCTCGTAAAAAATTTCTTCCTTATCTCTAGTCTAAATCTACCCTCTTTTAGTTTAAAGCCATTACCCCTTGTCCTATCACAACAGGCCCTGCTAAAAAAGTTTGTCCCCATCTTTCTTACAGGCCCCCTTTCAGCACTGGAAGGCTGCTATAAGGTCTTCCTGGAGCCTTCTCTTCTCCAGGCTGAACAACCCCAAGTCTCTCAGCCTGTCCTCGTAGGAGAGGTGTTCCATCCCTCTGATCAATTTTGCGACCCAACATGTTGTAGCCGTCGATAGCCGCGCTCCAGTCCATCCCACCAAGTTTCAGTAATGGCAACTAGGTTGCAGCTTTCTAGCAGCATGGTGGCTTCCAGCTCCTACTGTTTGTTGGCCATGCTGCGTGCATTGGTGGAGAGAATTAGAACCAGATTATTCTGGTCTCTCTTTGTTTTGGTATTCATTATAGGCTTTTTCTTGGGGACCTGGTCTGGCGTACTGTAAAAGGAAAATAATTTTGGAAATATAATTTTTGTGTAGAAGTTAAAAAATAAAAAGATGTAAATGGTAGTGGCATATGCAGTGCACATGGGTGGGCCTGAAAGGCTTTCTTCATTAACAGTGGAGCATATCTCTCTGTTCCCCACCCTTCACTGCCGTGTATCCATCATCCTCACCATGTCTGTTGCATCCTTATCCCCATACTGGCATTCCCCAACCAATTCCTACATCTCCTTCCAACCTGTTTGGCTGGCTGGGTGGCAGGGGGCATGTTTGGCAGGTGTCCTGAGGTACGCGTGTTCTGGTCAGCTGTCTGGCAGATACATGTTTGGATTCACGGATGTGCACACTGCCTATTGATTCTTAGTAAGTGAAATCAGTGTCCTTCCTGGCTGCATGGTTTTCTGGCCTAGAACATATTTGTCTGTCTTGGTAAATGCCCTTCTCTTGCCCAGACTGGAAAATGAACTGAAACTTTGAGTTAGGCAACAGCGATTAAAATGAAATTTTTAATATTTCTAAAACATCTAGGTTAAATTAGGATCTCCTGTTTATTCACCTAGATTTGTCATATGCTAGAGAATGCATATTTTGAATTGATGAAGTAAGTTTACTGTTTTCAGCTGTGTCTGTGAAACGTGTTGGCCTAAATTCAGTATTTCTATGACACAGGCATCAGTGAAGAAAGCTGTTTCTCTTTCCTCCGGTTTATTGATGTCTCTCCAGCGGAAATGGCAAACCTCATGAATCAGGGACATTTAGCCAGGTGAGGACAATTTTTTTTTCTTTTAGTAATTATAGGAAAAGTACAGGTGATGTTAGAGGCATCTCTCTGTAAACCTGCATTTTTTTATGCCTCCTAATATTATCATTTGTCAGTTGTTATCTGTTAGATCAACTTTTAGAGTGTTCCTCCAGGTGCAGGGCACCATTATGCCTTTGTCAAAAGAAAACCTCTGTTACAAAGATTTGACATTGTAAATACACAAGACCATCAAAGGGCAACAGAAGAGTTTGCTTATGATCACACTGTACGTTGCTGTTGTATCAAGCGCAAAATCCAGACTTCGGAAGGCCGTTTTATTGCAATGCTTGCCAATTGCACTTGAGCGTATGCTTTAACACACATGGAATAAGCTTGTGCTGTGATACTTGTTCTTCAGCTCTGAGCCATATTGTCTGCTTTCCATATGTCCTTTTTTTAATACAGAATGGAATTCCAAGGGATAGGCTTAGGGTAATGGATTATTAACGCCGCGAACTGTATTTTCTTGGAAAGGGAGGTGATCTGTTTAAGTTATAGTGTACTCTGCAACAGACAATACTTTGACTGAAGTTAGATAGTGACTGTAAGAGATTTGAGATGAAAAGCAAGTCTTAATAAAGGTGTTTTGCTTAGGGCTTTGTATGAGTACTATTCTTTTATTGTTGTGGTTCTTTTGGACTACTGTTCCTTGTCTGTGTTTCAATAACATAATACAAATTTCTCTTGATCTGCCAAAATGATCTTTATGATAAATTCTGCAGTCATTATGCAGGTTGTTATGAATAATTTATATATGGAGCAATTTACAGAGAAGTTGGGAGTGTGATTTGAGGTAGTAGTAATGGCTAACTTGAGATTGACCCTTTTAAACAGAATGCTTCAAAGTGATTTCTGATTTAATCACTTAGATTCAGTTAAGCCACCTTAGAAAAAATTAAAATAAGATTAATATAAGTGGAAGATGTCTAGCAAAAATTATTTCTTTTAAGTCAGGACAAAGTAAACCTGAAATTTTGAAAAGGCATTTGTATCAAATAGGGTTACATTGTAAATATCCTCAAGCCTTTCTTTCACAAAGCAGTGAATAATGTATCTATTGTGTTTTGTTTCAGATGGTTAGCTCTTTTCCTGTCTCTGAAAGCATCCTACAGGCTCCATCACATGCGCTCCTGGATGGAGAGCGAAGGGGAGAAACAGCAGGGGTCACGTTTTCTGAGGAACAGGGATTTCTTGCTTGATGTAAATTTCCCGCTGTCTTTACAGCTGCACTTTGCTGCAGGTAAGCAAAATTTGTGATGTGGAGACTGCTGTAAATCCTCATAAGTGAGAAATGATCAAAATCTTTCTATACTTATAAAACAGAGGAAAACAAACTTGGAAGCAGGTTGACTTCATTATCTGCTTTATTAGATATAATTAATAAAGTTCAGACTGCTAGACAGAAAAATAATTTAACTGCTGTCTTCCTCCCATGTGGTGATACATTTCAAAACTTGCTATAAAAAAGAAAACAGTTGAATTAGAAGTCTTAAAAGTATTACTGGAGCAACAGAAATAGACTCATGATTTGTCAGGGGTGGATTCTACAGGCAAGCTTAAGAGTTTTGTAATGTTTTTACATGTAAGATGCTTGTTTTCTGACTGAAATTAACTCCTGTCTTCTCAAATTCTACACATTGGTACATCAACTGAGGAAGGCAGAGGCTTCAGACTAGCAGTGTTTCAGAGCTGGTGGATAAGCATTGTCAGTGCTCTGAAATTTGCTTCTGCTGCTGTGTGGTAGACTCCAAATGTGTTCGTCTTACTGTGTAATGCAAGGTCATTTTCTCTAAAATTTGCCTGGGATGCGTGTGAAGGTTTTGTCTTTTTTGACTAAATTGCTGTTGATTTCCTGAGTTAGGTTGTAGCTCCATTGATTCGTTTCACTGGGAAATAAGTTCACAAAAGTGCTTGAGTCAGGAAAGCATCTAGGGCAGTTAGTAGATACACAGTAAAAAAAAATCTTTTCTGAAAGATCATGCCAAATTTCTCTAGGGAATATTGCTTCTGTTCATGAGTCTGGAAGGGAAAGGAGATAGCCAGAATTCAATTGAATAGCGTGTAGAGGAAGTTGAAATTGAAGACGCATAAGCAGTAGGAAACCAACCTTGGACTTGGTGTCATGTTTTGCAGTGTTAACAGCAAAGCCAACAAAATGAGTTGTCCTAGTTATCAAACAAAGAGCAAGCCAACTGAGTGTGTATGCCAATTAACTCTGGCTGTGCCGGTGTTTAAATATTCTGTGTTTCCATGTCTGGCTTGATGAAATGTCTATGCTGTATGGATTTGCTTTCGGTTAGGTTTTTTGGAGATTCCATTCAGATGTATGCTGACTGCCTAATGCTTATCTCTGAAAATATACTGTAGCTCTGTCCTCTCACTGGTATGGGTGAGGAAAACGTGTGTGGTGTCATAAATGTTGCCTAACAGTAAAGGAGCAGAAGATGGTATCACAAGTTGAAGGCACTCACAGAAGGTAGCATTCATTTTTACATATGTAGAAAGACAGTCGAGATCTTTACACAGCCTTTGGGTTAGTGTGCGTAAGTATTACAATGAAAGTCATTATATTTACTTAAGGGACAAGATGTGAGTTAAAATTGTAGATATTAAATATGAGATGTGGAATGTGCCCATGTAGGTTTTAATATTAGCAATGAAATGTAAAGGATTTGGATAGGCTACAGACCCACCTGTACCACAGCCTGGCAAGACTTAAACATATAATTTGTGTTCTCCAAGTAATTTCTGTTCTTTGAGGAAGTCATTACTTGTGTCTCAGGGGGTCCCAGTGCTGTGGTTGTGTGTAACTAGTGACTGGTGTAACTAGTACCTTTTACATAGAAAACAGCCGGCTGAGGAGCAAAGTTCATCAGTGTGTGCAGTACAGCGCGTTTGTGATAACCCCAGTAGATCTAAAGGAAGTTTAGCCCTACAGTTTAGCCCGACAGATTCTTTAGAACTCTAACTTGCATGTTAGACAAATTACCACCTGAAGTCGCTTTAAAATCAGATACGTTTGCAGAATTTTGTTTGCACAGCTTACATATAGGACATCTTTTTAAAAAAAAAAAGGAAAAAAAGTGCAAAACCAAAGGGAGAGTTGAAAAACAAACTACCCTTTACATGCCTGTCTTTTAGCAGCATGCATCATGATGGGCGAAACTGAGCTTACTTTTTTTTATCTTAGCCCTAATTTGAGAAACTTTCAATGTAAAATTCCTCAAGGCTTCCTCTAGGGCTTCATAAGATAGTAAGGGAGAGAAGCAGAGGAAAAAGGAAATGGTGTAAATCTGGAAAGGCTTTTCTTAACTGCTCAGATCAGCATTTCCGATGTAAGAGACAAATATGAAAATAAGTCAGTGGACAAAAAAGCATTTATTTTTAATAGATCTTTCTGAAATTGAGGTAACATCTGTCTAAAGATAGCGTGAGTTTCTTCATGTGAACACAGAAATCCCTTGCAGTGTGAGATCTCTTCATTCCCCTTACTCAGAACCTCCACAATGTGTATTAATTTGTACGCATTGTTTAAAATTAATGTTGAGGTGAACCTTCTCTTCTTTGCTTTCCTAACTTTCTTTTCATTTGTTAATGAGCTTGAGATGCTGGCAGCAATCACCCGTGTTTATGTGCAGCTCTGTTTGCAACACTGACTTTGGGTTGCATGGTTGCAGTACATGTGTGCATTCTGATTTTTTAAGGGATCATCTTCTTTGGTTCTTGGCTTTGTTGTACTAAGGTGATCCATTTCAGAGCTGCAGCTGTGTCCAGTTCTGTAACCTTACCCATCTTTTCCATGTATGTGACTGGTGGGAAGCTGGTTTCCGCTGTCCCTGTTATATCTGGTGTCTGCCCTGTTCATCAATACTTGATGGCTGCATGTGTCAGGGAATTCAGAGAGGGGTGTTTCTTATGTGACCTGCTCATAATTTGTATACAGGAAGCACGGAAAATCAGATTAATGCCTGTGTACAAGACCTACTTGTAACTGTTTGTATACAAAAATAACATTTTTCTCTTATTTTGGATACCTTCTTGGAAGTTTTCTTTTATGTTTCTTCCTGGGTACTTCTAATTGAGCTAAAGTAATCTTTGATGGCTCTTTGATATTGTCTTCCAAAAGAGAATCAAATAACAAACTTGCATAGGTTTGGAATTACAGTTTGTTACCTTCCTCTCTATGCATTTCTTGTATTCTGACTTTCCAGGAAATAAAGTTACCAAACCCCTCTAATGACCAGGGCCACAGTCAGTATGCCAGTGCTTGGTGTCCTCAGACTTACTGAAAAACTGCTGTGACTGTGTGCAACGCTGATCCCTCTTTGTAAAATCAGTCATACCCCCAGTGTGCAGGCCAGGGGTGGGGAAGAGAGGGGCTTTGAGCTAAAGCAGTTGTTCCAAGTCTGTCTAGTAGCTGCTGTTTCTAGGAGGGAAGTCACCCTTCCTCGTGACTCTTCCTGTCCTTTTGTTACTCCCAGCTGCTGCACCCTGCCTCCACTGATGCGCGCTCATGCTGTCACATCCCTGTTTAAGCCAATTGCAGAAAACATTCTGTTTTCATGGCTGTTGAATTTGTTCTTTGAGTAGATGTGTAGCTAAATAGTCTTCTGGAGGGGTGTGACAGGATAAAACCAGCACAAGAATTGGCACAAATATGTCACGGGAAGGGGCTCCCCCTTTGCAGCAGCAGCGCGTTTCTGGTCCTCAGATGAGTAAGGCAGCGTTCACATCTGCTGTGCACAGCCGTGTACTCCCAGCCTTGCATTTCCCACTCTGCTGTCTCAGCACACAGCCTGTTTTACCAGATGCTGAAACAGATCACAAAACTAACTTGGAGTGGAGGGGCCAGGGTTTGTTTTCATCTTGATCAGAATCTTAAACAGTACAGACAACTGGGCCAGCAACAAGGGGCTCTGCAGGGACAGGAGTGAACGTGTGAAGCGGTTGTTGCCTAAGCCAGCATTACGGGTAAAAAATTGCCAGCTGAGTAGGAGCCCAGTTTTGGGATCACTTCACATTATGCAGTGTGGCCCAAGCTTTGACCTGTGCTTTCTAGCCCTGCTAAGTGTCAGTGAAAAGCTGTTGTCAGCTCTTTCTGCTCTCATCTTTCATACAGAGGAGCAGATGTTCGGTCAGAGTTTGAACTTTATTTTTGCTAGCTCCAGACCACGAATCACGCTGGTAGCAGCTGCAAGACCCACTTACTACATGCTAGGATTTACTGATTGTATTTCTTAGGTGGTGCTAGCACAAATGTATAGTAAGACTATTTTTCTCCCTTGTTATCGGGTTCCAAATTATGTGGGCTAGTCATCTGCATCTTGCACAGTGCATCTACATTTGGAAATGGAAAGGACCCACAATGCATGATCCATAATAGACTACTGCTGTTGATGTTTTCTCGCATTTTTTGACATATGTAGGAATGCATATATCCAGTGTATGACCTGATATACAAGGAGCCTGCTTCTGTCATGTACCGTGACATTTAGAACTTCAGACACAGGGATTTTAGAAAATTCGGAGGCTCTGTAAAGTAAAACTAGCATGCAGTTAATTTTGGTGCATTAGGAACTGGGGCAGAACAATACCAAAGCTTTAGATACTGTATTTACATTTTACTTAAATGAACTGCTGGAATTGTCAGGAGGGTACATCCTGTGATCCTATGGCAGTTGAGAGGTATACCTCTTCATGTTTCTAAAATTGTTGCTTGTTTCCTATAGTATGCAGAATAACACTCTGCATACTGTAGGAAACAATTATACATAGCAATACATAACAATTGGTCTCTATGAATATAGAAGAATCAGATTAAAACTAAGTAGCAAAAATGGCTTGGTCTATAAGTAGTTTATTTCATTGTTTGATGCAGATATTTACAATAAAGAAGGAAATATAACTGATGCAAGTGAAGAAAATTTACTTTTTTGTTATTTTTCTGTGTAGAGTTAAGCATCTTCAAAGAGCTCTCCTTTCTTTAAGCTGCAGTGTCATCTCAGTGCTCCCTCTTTTGAGTCAATATATTTTTCTGTATGGAAAGGGCATTGATACACTTGTGGCATATTTCAGGTTTTACACATGAGTGTGTTCGTTTATATGAGTAACCATGCTAGCACCTTTAAATTCTTCGGGATAAAATTCAGAGCCATTTTGCATAGGAAAGGAAGAAAAGATGTCAGCCCAGTGTCACTTAGTCTTAATTTTTTTCTTTAACAAATTTCACTTTACCCATGCTTCAGAATAGACAGAGAAGTATCTAGAAAACAGCTTGAAGGCCAGAACTGCTAGGATATTCCTGTACTTCCTTCATTATAAAAGCTAAGGTCAAAAGGTTGAAAGAAGAAAAAACTTATTTTTGGTTCTAACTGAGAGTAAAGGCAAGTATTGATAAGAGGTATTTCAGTTTCAACCGTTTCAGGATTTGAGTGTTCTGATAATTACACAAAGACCCTATACATTGTCACTGCAGAAGATGTATAGCATTTCCTTTTTCAAAGAGAAATGTTTGGTGAATATCTTTTGTCTGTCTTTCTCATGGGTAGTTACAAGATTTATAGACTAAGTAACTTCTTAATTTTAATTTTATTTGCAGAACCTTGTGTTCAGTAGCCACTGTAAAGCAGTTACTGGCTATTCAGATCATGTCATACATCGAAGGAGATCAGCTACCTCATGTGTCCGGTGCTGCCAGGTGACTGAGCTGCCATCCTTCCTGTGCATAGCCAGTCCACGGGTAAGTCCAAGTGAAGTTGTAAATTATGTATTTTCTATTGTGTTTTAAATCTTTTTAGAATTGTGTCATAGGAACAGGATGATCTATTACTTTCTTTTGATTGGGTAAAACTCTTGCAAGGATATCCTTTTGCTACTATATTCAATAGTGGTTTTTTTCATAGGGGAAGTGAAGGGAAAAGGAAAGTTGTAAGATGCACCCTACAGGAGTTATTCTGAGATATGTAGCTTTCACTTTCTCTCCTAATGACAAAAGCAGTAAAATTATAGAAGAGATTGTTAAGTAGATTATTCCCCAGTAATCTAATGGAAAGATGCTTGCGTGATAGGAACAGAATGAGGTGATTGTTTGGTCAACTCTGATGACAAAAAGGGGCTGAGGAGCAATGCTTTTTTGAAAAGGATATTCATTTTCTCTCATTGTGTCAGCTTATGCTCCAAAAAGGAAATGCCAAATGACCATATATAAAGATTACTGAAGTTGGCATTTTCTAAATCTTTTGGATGTTAAGTGGTACTGCTTGGGATTGTCCATTTTTAAATTACTTTAGCTGAAATTTCCTGGGCTGACAGAAGAGACCTCCATAGGTCTATGGATATTGTATTCCATGTTGTTGGATCTTGACAAATCATAGAATCATAGAATGGTTTGCGTTGGAAAGGACCTTAAAGATCGTTGAGTTCCAACTCCCCTGCCACGGGCAGGGACACCTCCCACTAGCCCAGGTTGCTCAAAGCCTCATCCAGCCTGGCCTTGAACACCTCCAGGGATGGGGCATCCACAGCTTCTCAGGGCAACCTTGGCCAGTGCTTCACTGCCAATTTCTTCCTAATATCTAATCTAAGTCTGCCCTCTTCCAGTTTAAATCCATTAACCCTTGTCCTGTTGCTGCATGCCCTTGTAAAAGCTCCTCCCCTCTCTCTTGTAGCCCCCTTTCAGCACTGGAAGGCCACTATAAGGTCCCCGCTGGAGCCTTCTCCAGGCTGAACAACCCCAACTCTCTCAGCTTGTTCTCATGTGGGAGGTGCTCCAGCCCTCTGGCCATCTTCATGTCTCTCCTCTGGACCCACTCCAACAGCTCAATGTCCTTCTTGCACTGGGGGGCCCAGACCTGGATGCAGTGCTCCAGTGGGGTCTCAGGAGAGCAGAGTAGAGGGGCAGAATCCCCTCCCTTGACCTGCTGGCCACGCTTCTCTTGATGCAGCCCAGGCTGCGGTTGGCCTTCTGGGCCTCCAGAAAAAAAGAACGTCCACAGAGGCAGGGCAAGTAAGCATGCTAGAAACTTGGGAGAGTGGCAGTTTATGGGATGATCCTACAGGCCTTCAACTCAAAAGAGTCACAAAGAAGAAAAGAAGCATGCGAGGCAAAGAAATAAAATAAGAAATGAAAAACCCCAGTGAGACTGCTCTCATCATCAGCAAGTATTCCAAATCCTTGTGAGAAGCCAAAACAGCTGCCTGAACTAGGTCCTCCCCCCTCAGAACCCAGTGGAGCCCTAAGCCAGCCTAGAAACTGATGTAGAACCCCTAAGTGATCTAGAAACAGCTCTAGAATGCTATCTAGATCCACAAAGTGCTCTAGAAATTTGTCTGGAATCTGCTCTAGAACATGGTCGAGAAGCCTAAATCTGCCTAGAAACATCTCTGGAATCAGCTCTAGAATGAGATCTAGAACCGTGGTGTTCTCTAGGAAATGGCTCTAGAGTGCGACCTGGAACAATGACGTGGTCTGGAATCGGCTCTAGCATTAAATCTAGAACGACATGGTGATCTAGAATCTATTCAAGAATCAGCTCCAGGAGGCAACCTAGAACCACGAGGTGATCTGGAATTGTCTCTGGAACCTGTTCTAGATCCCTAAAGCCATTTAAATCCTTATCTAGAATCATAAAGCGAGCTAGAACCCAATGTAGAACCCTCTTCTAACACCCTCTCACTGTAATACTTGAGCAGAGCTAAAGCAATGATATATTTAATTCTACAGTGCTTCTAGGGAAGAGTGGTAGAGGTAGTAAAGCCTTTCTTGTGAATCAAGTGATTTTGAACACCCAAGATGAGATACCTACAACTTCAGTATTTCCATATTGTGTCCAAATTGTAGTTCTCCTCTTAGAAATGCAGCCCTGGATGGCACCTCCCAGACCATGCAATCCAGGGTCCTGTACTTGCAGGCAATGCCTTTGTAGGCTCCCTTTCTTCAATTGCTCATCCTTCACCTTAAAGCTAATTGAGTTATTTTGGCTTCATGGCATCACATGGAAGCCTGTGTGAGGACCTCATCGCTTTGATAGTAGAAAGAGCTTCTCATTTTCAGTCTAGATTGACTCCCAGACATTTAAAAATTATTTACTATTGTGCTAAACCGACTTTTGAAATAAACTCTTTTCCTTCTGTGAGGTATTTACAGATAGCAATTCTAGCTTTTGTCAGCTTTTTCATTGCTAGGCTAAACAAGACAAATTCAGTCTTCTCTCAGAAGACACACAGTCTGCTCCCTCTGTTTCCAGTGGTGTCCCTGCCCGGCTCCTCTTCCATTTGAAACACATTGCTCCTAAAATGGGGAAACTGGGTCTGGACCTGTAAGCCCAAAGCTCCCACACAAAGCTGGACAAAATATACTCTTATTACCAGGCCATCCAGATGTTATATTCTGTAGTCAGTGTTGGTGTTATGCTGTAGGCTTGATCAAATGGGGCCTTGTGCAGTTAGGCATTCACACCTGGAGAATGGTGGATGGCGAGTAGGGCTCTGTGTTTCTGCTGCTGCTCAAGCTGAATTAATCTGTGTCCATAGCTCTAGGGGTCAGGAATCCAGCAGAACTTCTCCAAGTCAGCTATCACCTCCCAGTCACAACATATTACCTGCTTCAAGAGCAAGCAGTTATTCTGAGAGTAAATTGAGGCACACTTCTCTTCAGAATCCTTTGATTTGTAACTCTTTGTACCTACATTTGCATTATGGATTAAGAATATGTTGAACACTTCCCCTACATCAGGAAGGGAAGAGAGGGGCTTGAAGGCTACGTATGAAAGCGAAGGGAAAGGCGAGGAGAGATCATATCTGACATTTATCCTAGTGAATGAAAGTTACTTGTTTTGGCTTGGCTGGTGTATAAAAATGATCAAGTGAAGGCATGGCTTTTTGTTTCTTGGAATACAAAGACTTAATTTTACGCTTGCTAGAAACTTTTGGCAGGAGCCTAGAAGACCTGAAACAGCAGAAAGAGCACATATGTTCTCAGAAACTATAGCCGCCTGTTGTTGTTTGACCTGTGATGAATTTTGGGAAGTTAATGGAGCGAATGATAGAAATAGGAGCATATGTTTACGTAGCAGCTATGAGGTGTTGAGGGGTCATCAGTGTTGTAGTTTTCTTTCTGTGCAGGCAATTTTCCTGAGCACAGATAGGTCTCAGTAACAAAAAAGTGTATTGGAGGATAGATCTTGTATTCTCATTAATAAGCCGATTAATTCAGTTTCGAGTAATATTGTTTGGTTTAGTTTCAATAGATCCCACTGCCTCAGAGGTATTATGGTAAGAAGTGGGTTTGGGCATCTCACAGCATCTGAAAGGTTAACTTTGCACAGAGATAAATACAGGAAGAAATTTAACAGTTACCCTAACTAAACTGCGTTACTGAATGCAAGGTGGCAATGTATTCATATATCCCTGTCACTGTATGTTTGATGTATTTCTGAACCATGACTGTTACATTCAATCAGTTTGACAGTAAGGTGTTCACATAGGAGGGTTTAGTACTAAGGAATACCCTACCTTATGAGTGAAACCACAAAAACAAACCTGGGGAAAAAAAAAGTAAAAAACTGCACCATGACAAATAGGAGAGAGGAGGAGCACAAAGAAGCTTGAGTGGAAGTTTTTATCTGTTTCAGAAATATGTTGGTTTTTCTTGTAAGGCCATTTAAAAGATGCAGAGCTCTCCCCTAGAAGTGTGTGCCTGCATTTTAAAAAGTGTGGAGCTGACAGTCAGGATAGGCTTATGTCCTCGGATGTCAGTCAGTGCTACACAGGCTACATGGAAGACTAGTTCTTGTTAATGTAGAAATTGCACCGAGGCACACAGAGTTCGTTTTACAGTTGTCTCTACCTGGCTCTTCCTTTAGGTGAGGCATTACTGAAATGTGGCTTGTGGAATTTTATGATGTAACTTTGTTTTTCTTTTAAAAATCCTAGTATATGAATCTCCATGTTGATTTCAGTAGATAAGCCATGTTTCTGTCTCAGAAATTAGTCTGCTCTGTTTTGTGTGTAGTGGCTGTCCTGGAGGTGTCCTGGGAATATGACAAGTTGTCTGTTCTTGAAAGAATATTCATTCCAGTCTGTCCAGTGTAGAAATATGAACTGAAATGTGATGGTTAATAGTGTCCCTTAAGCAAGTTAAGTCTGTACCATCGTTTGCAGTGTACATCAGTTTTCAGGCGACAAGACTTGCTTGCATTTTGAATTGCGAGGTTTTGCCCTATCCCACAAAAGTCAGTCCTGTGCTTTGGCTGCAGGTGGCAGTACAGGACAGCATCAACTCTTAACAGTATCTTTAGTGGAAATGTGTACGAAGTCTTAACACAGTCCCTTTCACTTGGCAATGTTTCATATGGCTGTGTGTATAGACCCATAAGCCAGTCTGGTTAAAAAATAGCTCTTGGCATATTGCAAAACAACGGCTTTACCGTTACTGCTAAGATTTTGGATGCTTTTTTGGATTTATTTCGATATGTACTATAATTGTGATCATCAATCTGTTTAAACAATTGTTTGGCCCTTGCAAAGAGAAGTGTCTGTTTGCGAGATGCGTTTATTCCTATGAGAAGAGCTCTGTAAAACAGGAGTGGACCACAGGCTTCCACCTGGAAGATCTTGCTTAATGCCTTTCACTTTGAGTTAGCTGGTAAGTGTTCAGAGAGGAGCAGCCAGCATCTAAGATATCAGGCAGTCTGGCCTGAGGTATGGGTTGCTCCCTTCACCTTACAATTCTAAAGTACAATATTTTAAACTGGTTAAATTATTCTGTTGCTTATCATTTAGTTAAGCCATTATTTATTATTTTTGGTATCTAGCAGTTCATTTTGGCATGCTAGAGTAAGGTGAAACAAAAAATGAGAACCCCTTCAAACACAAAGCTTTTCATCTGCAGTACAAAGATAATTATTTTACTGTATTTCAGTTGTCCCATTGTCACACTAATTCCCACCCCTACTCAGTTCTCCATAAACTCCACTGCTTACTGTTCACCTTGAAAGCCTACAGACTTCCTTTTTTCAAATGTGAAAACTTTAACAAGTTTGATTTCCTCTGTGTTCATTTTCATTTGTTTCATTGCTTTTCATAGTCCCATAGATGATGTCATTTTGCACACTGTTAGGATTCGTGACAGTGTTTTTAATTTTCATGAATTTACATGGATGATTTTTTTTTAATTGTACTTCTGAAATAAAAGCAGCAGTGACTTCTAAAGTAATGACATATTTGCTTTCTATATTGGTGAAGAAACCTACAAAGCGTTGCAAATTTATAGCTTTTCTCTAAGCCCATACTGTAAGGTTAATTGTCTAATATTAAATTTCAGTTTCATTTTTATGTGAATTTACAATGCATTATTAAGTCTCTAGATAGCTTGTAAAAGTCTCTACTTGCTTTCTTTTGTAAACTTGGTTATAAATAGCCTTTGTAAACACCCCAGAATGTTAGCCCGAAACAGACTTATATTCAAAAAAGAGAGAAATTGGCGATCTGCATTTCATTGGAAACACTCTTGTGCTAGATAGTGAATTATTGTGTATTTATATTTGCGTGAAAGTGTTGTAATAGTATTTGCTTTGGATCATACGATTTAACTCTTGGTGCAGTATCTGAAGAGAAACCCAGCAGAGTAGGCTGTCCTGCTGTGTGTGCCATGGGTCAGTTCCGCTTTTGGTTTTTATTACTGCAGTGTCTTGAAGTTGTCCCTTACCCTGGTAAGAGAGCGATAAGAGAAAGCTATAGCTTGTATGAAGGACAGCCTTGTCTGCTGGAAGAGACTCTGCTCGAGGACCTTATAGCCGTCGGCATACAGCTGTTTGGCTAACGTGGACCTTCCCCTCTCTGTACAGATTTGGGTGGATGGAGCAGAGCAGGGGGAGTTGAAGTGATGGAGCCCTTCCAGAATAGCTCACACAGCGTGAAATCAGAGTTCCTGTGTTTGTAACACTGGTTTGTCCATCTGGGTTGTATATAGTGAAGCAGGTAGTAGAGCAAGGGATTCATAGAGTGGCCACAAGAAAAAGATCACCCTCTGCTCACTTGCGTTATTTCTGTGGGCCATTTCTTTTCAAATCTGCTGTCAAGCCCAAGAAATGAGCTGTTCCAAAACAGGGCTGTTTTCCCCTTCCTTTTTTTTCCTTTCTAGTTTATATATCTTCCTAATTTTAAATTATCACATGAATTTCTGTTAAGGATGGTATGTAAATCTCATCTCTGCTAGGTAAATACTTGATTGTGAAGGGCAAAAATAAAAATTAAAAAATAATAAAAAAAATCTAGGCAAAATGAGAGGTGCAGCGAGGATATTATTCTTTTACTCTCAGCTTTGCTATCAGTTGTGTAGCAATTGGCACAAGGCTTGGTTTCTCGAAAGGCAAGGCAAGGAGTCCATGATCCTGTGGGAAGATACATGAACTGGGATTTGGAGATGAGGGGAAATCTGAACATGAATATTGATCATTATTTTACTTGTAGGTAACAGCTGTGCCGCTGGAGTTCTACTGCAATGACCGAAGTGCAGAATATGAGCGCAGGGCACTAAAAGAAGGAGGAAGTCTCGAAGCCAAGCAGTGTGTGCTCCATGGAGCCCCGGAGCTGGCAGCCGACTGGCTGAAGCAGTCCTCCCGGTTCTTCCCAGAGTACCCAGGAGGGCTCTTAGGGATCAGGCCTCAGAACGGCTGGTCTTTTATCAGAATACCAGGTAAGTTTGGAGATTGTCATGGAACAGAGATGAGATAAATAAGGACATCTGCTCTTTGGTGGTAATTATGCTTGATAACGGGCTTTTTGAGGGCGTGGGAGTGGTTGTGTGTTTGTTTTTCCTCCTGAGTGAAAGTTAACCCTGGTTTCACATCCTCTGTCTGGATGCATACTGAACAGGTCTAATACAAACTTTTCTAATGCTTACAAACCTCTCTTAGCATGTCAGCTCTCCAAATGACTGCAAAGAGGTGGATTTGTGTACTAAAGCAATGGATTTGTGTACTAAAGCACACTATACTCTCACAGCCAAATACTGTTTTGAGGTTGGAAGTAGGAAGATTGCAGGAAAAGTAACAGTCATACCTTGCCTCCTGGTGTGCTGGAAGACCTTCTTTTGTTGGTCTTCCTAGTGAAAGGACAAACATTGCTTGTAGCAGTCTGCCATGAGAAGGATAGGTTTGGGGACCAAGTCTGGAGGAAGCTGGTCTGGAAAACAAGCCATGAGGGATATACTGAGTTTCAGTTGGAATAGAGAAAACTTTTATTTCCTGGTAAAGTGGGAAAAAGGTGCCAGTGTACTAGTAAAGTAAATGCACTTGATTTTTTTCCTAGATTTAGACTAAAATAATCCAAAATTTGCTAGAATTTGATTGCCAATGCTGCAGTGACTTTCATGGGCCGGACACACTCTAGCTGTCGGAAGATGGTCCTGGGCAGTGAGTTGCCAATACTGCAGTGACTTTCATGGGCTGTCGGAAGATGGTCCTGGGCAGTGAGCAGAGTTCTGCAGAAAGTACTAGAGATCTGAGAGATAGCCAAGAGGAAAAACAGCTTACACTGCCAGATGCTAAGTTATTCCCAGACCCTTTTGGGTCAAGGATGTTTGGCAGGGGAAGTTAGTACAGTAAAAGGAAAATGGCCTTTTGCTTACTACATTCTGGTTTAAGAAGGTACCTGATAAGTACTTGGAGTCATTTGAACCGCATGCAGTTTGTACCTATGTGACGGAGAAACCATTTTTCATGAGCTTGTACTAGATTAATGCTCAATGACCGCTGATGATTTTATAGTTTCTTCAGGAATTCATTGAATTGTTTATCAATTATTTGGAAGAAGAAAATGAATCGCTGTAGCAGAAAGGAGGGAAATAGTGAGGGGGAAAATTAAGGTAGAAGGCGTGGATAGAGAAATAAAGAAAAGTAGCCGATGTAGAATAGAGAAATGAAGAGAAGTAGCTGATACAGAATAGAGAGAGAGGGCTGTGTTCTCTTGAAAAGACTTCCATTTTAAGCTGATGACTTTGTCATCAGCAAAAATTTGTAGAGAAATAAAGATGGGGTACAAGAAGCTTACAGGAGTGTGTGAATAGGTGCAAGGTCAGGCAAATTGTTGTCTAAGCACAACAAATAATTTGATTGAGAACGTGGTTGGGGTGAGTGTTCTATGTAAGGCTGACTTAGGAGGTGTTGGAGCTAAAAGTGAGTTTAAAAAGAAGTAGTTTTGTACAGGTGTGTTTTAATTAGGTGGAAGGTAGCATTCAAACCTAAACTTACTCTAGGAGGAGAGGGCACATAGGACAACAGGGCAGCTGTGTTTGTGTGTGCAGGAGCAGGCACAGTGCATTACAGGAAGGGGCTGATGGGCTGAAGGAGCAGTTTACAAGGCTGAAGTCTAGCAGGTGTCAAATAGAACAGTAGGTGTGAAGGTCTGTGGTAAATAGGTGACAAGAAGAAAAGGGGATACCTTTCTCCCCTAACCCCGGTCTATCCTCTCCCAGACTCGGTGTTCCCAGTACCCTGGCAGGAGACTCAGCTGCGATCACTGTGGGAATCTCTTGAGGCTTTTCCTGTTCTTTGAAAGAAAAATGGTCCTGGATTAAATGGCAGGAAGTGTCTGAGTCCTTTTAGCATCGATAAAAAGCACCGGCCTCACTGGCTGTTTACTGTGAGAGCCAGCTAGCTCCTCACTGACCCCATTGTGCCGTGCAGACTGTCGGGAGGGGAACCAGGGGTGTCAACTGGAACCCACACTTTATCTCTCTTTCCTCTGCTTTTTGCATGTCCAGAAGCACTTTTTCTCATTCTCCAGAGAGCGGTGAGCCCAGCTACAGCCATCAGCCAGAGCTCCTGACTGGGGTTATTTTGAGTCATAATCGTTTGTAACTATTCTTCCCAGGCCATAGGATCCCACTGCATCCCCTTGTAGATAACTTATGTCCATATCTCTGCATGGCTGGAAGCAGGGACTTTTTTTTTTTTTTTTCCAGACTGGAAGCCGTACAATATGATTTTACAGTTACTTTCTTTTTGGTCTGGTTCTCTTTGCTTGTTTGTTTCACACAGTGCTGAAGAACCCAAAAATTTTATCTTAGGGAGAGTTCTTGGACATGCAGTCCAGGATCTCTGGCTTAAAATTTTAAAAGTTCCTTTGATGCTATTAAAAAAAAAAAAAAAAAACAAAAAAAAAACCATAAATACATTGTCGTTGGAAGTTTTCACCAATCCTTAAAAATGGAAAATGTCGAATTGCAAGTTTTGGAAATTCCGTTTGAAAAAGATCAACCCACCTTTTTTTCCTCCCAAGGTAAAAGGGAATGAGCAATAGCAGTGAGAGAAACTCAAGGTGAAAGACTTTTTTTTTTTTTCCTCCCCTCTTTTGAGTAATTGTGGTGTTTTCTGAAGATGGGATGAATAAAGAAGTACATTTTCTGTTACGGCTTTCCAGAATTTGTCCTTTGAAGCACTAGGTGGCAGGCTTTAAACATGCAAAAATATTTGATCTTGGAAAACACAATGGTATCGAGATAGCACGCTTAAAGATGCCAGGTTAAAGTCAAATGGCTTTCTCTTCCAGAGATGATAAATCTTTTTTTGTTAGTTCTGTTTTGCTTTCTTAAAAAAAAAACCTCATGCTTTCTCACCGGTTCAGTCTGCTCTGATGCTGAAATATTGGACAAATTATGAACTGTTAACAAGTTGCTAAGTTTTCAGACTGTAAGACTGTCTGCAACTAAGTTCTTTACTTTTAATTTGCATTTGATTGCTATTTAAAAATAGTAACTTACACAATGGAGACCTAAGGAGCCAGCAGCAAAGGACACGCATCATTTCCAGTTACCAAAACTTAATTCTACCTATTCATGCCTGTGTGAGAACAACAGTAGCATTTTGCTTTGGAAACTTGCTAATGTGTTAATCTGAGTCAGTCGAGGTTGACTTTTGAACAGACCCTGTTTGTTCTCTCAGTTTCCTTCCAGTCAGATGACTTTTAGTTAATAATCATATTAGTTTGTCATATATATCTAGACTTTTCATGTAGCTTCACTCAAGTCATTCTGAAATAGCAAGCAAGCTGATCAATTAGAATAAAAGCAGAATGTCATGGCTGTATGGATTTAAAGGAAAGAAAAACATTATGTATAAAGAGTAAACATGCCTACTCTGCAGAGTTTTTGACTTAGAGATATTTTAAAACAAAATAACCATAAGTTGTTTCAATTTTTACTTAATTGCCTAAGTTCAAAGTTTGGTTTTCCTTGGAAGAGTGCATGAAACTATTAACTATTTGTATATAATTGAGATGGAGTTTTGTTCTAAAGACGAATGCCTCATGATACATTATGTTGCACTTTGAAAAAATATCAGCCTGAGCTGTGATCTTGAGTTTTCCTTACAGTATCTCCTTGGCTTGGCTCTCTAGTCAACAGATTCGCTAAGGTAGTTGCTAACGATTCACGCAATGATGTGGCACTTGCTCCTGGAAAAGCAACAAGATCACCATTAAAAGGGAGAGCAAATCAGATAAAAACAGTGTCTGTCTGGATAGGCAAGACAAGCAAGAAAGAGCAGAGCTCTCTTGCCTTGGGTTCTCAGGTGGTGAATTGCAGGAGCATGACTCTAAACTTGTCAAAGGCAAGAGTGTTCACAGCATTGGCTTATAGTGCAAATAGCTAATAATTTTAAGTGATATTAACAACTCACAACATTTTGAATTTGAGAAAGCAGGACTGTTGGCTGCATCTTCTGATGTCCTAATGTAGATCCCACTAATTCCAGCATCAAGTCCTTTTTTGTATTTAAGCTCAAGTATATTTTTGAAAGAGATCTTGGTTGAAATACTGAAATGATGAAGAATCCACCATGATTCTGGATAAAAGTGTTGCTGACTAGTTTTTCCTCACTCTTGGAAAGATAAGAAGGAAGCGTGCTGTGTTCTTACAGTTTCAACAAGTCACTGGATACTGTGCCCTTCTCTGCTAGTATAAAGTTCTCTTCTGTTCTTAAAAACCTTTGTCCAAAAGAAGAACATTGAATAGTGCCAACTGCTCTTTGAAAAATTGAAATGGATCAAGTTTCTGAACTCTCTCACTACAGGAAAGGTTTTTTAACACACTGAAATATTGGAGATTTTCCTGATCGCTTTCTGGTTTTTACAACCTTTCTGAAAGGCACAGTAAACCTAGGCATGTTATTTCAAAATGATTTTTGAATGAAGTATAGAAGAACAACTATGTTCCTGCTTTTTCTCAGCAAACCCTTGGTTGTGTGTGCAAGAATCAAAACCCAGCCTTTAGTGCCACATCACTGCACTTGGGCACTCCTGGACTGTGTTGCCTGCCATGCTGATAAGATCTTTTTAGAAGCACTGTTGTGTGATGTGTGCTCCTCTGTTCCACTAGTATGATGTTGGTTTTAGCTATATTAAAATGCATGGTGCTCAGATTAATTAATTAATTTTTGTATATACCCTTTTTAAAAATATTGTATAAGACAGTTAGCTGCCTTACAGAAAGCTGAATTTTCTTCAGCCCATGACTTAATTCATACTGTGCAATAAGAAGTGTGCAGAAGTGGTACCTGCTAGACGCTAGAGAATGCTACCTGCTAGACATGTCGAAAATATTTGGGTTCTGTACTAGCCTGCACCATCTGCAGTTGTCAACTTTCCGTTTTGGCTGTAAACCTAAATTCAGACATCCCAAAGAATAAAGAATCATCAGTGGCCTTTCCAACAGATAATTTTTTGGAAGAAAATTTCTCTTCATCCTCTTTCAACAGTAGTGTATTGTTTACTGAAGTTTATGTACAGAATGTACAAACAGGAAGATCTCCTTCCTGAAAAATACTTCATGAGCAGTGCTGAATTAGAGAGGACATGAAATATAAAATCTGAAGTGACTTTAAAAATTGCCATCTGGAAACACTTCTTAAACAAACAAAAAAACCACCCAAACCCCCCCCCAAAAAAAAAAAAAAAAAAACAAAAACAAAAAAAACCCAAAAAACCCCCAAAGCCACCCCCCCAAAAAAAAAACCCCAAAAAACCAAACCAAAACAAAAACCAAAACAAACACCAAACCCTACCACCCCAACAACCCCAAAAGCAGAGGGGAGGGAAGAAAAAGAAAAGTTAGGCAGTGCTGTGAAGGGGCTGTTATTTTACGGTGACCTAGAGAACTGTTTTTCACATTCCATGTTGGTGAGGGGTTTTGTCTTGAAACTAGATTTGTGGAAGATAAGTCTAAAGCTCAGCAGCAGGTAGCAGCAAATGCCCAAAGGGTAGCATTTTAACGTGTGAAATGGAGAAGAATTTCAGCTGTCAAGGCATGTTGCAGTTGTTGAGCCAGTCAGGATGAATCCTTAGATGGGGGAAATGGCTGTCCACAAAAGGATTGAGTCTGTACTCATGAGGACATCAATCTGTGATTAGATTTTGCCAAGTGGATATATTCGTATACTCCCTTCCCAGCAAACAGAAGTTATTATTAGTGTGGTTTTAAGTGTCAGCCAGAAGGGATGTTGCAGTTTCTTCCATCACAGCTCGTTACTTTAGGGATTATAGTGCAGTGAAGTGCTATTAAAACTCAGGAGTTAACTTGTTGCATGTAGCTCTTTTGGCTTTATTAGTTACCTGCTTTTCTTCCGTTTATTTTTAGACAAAGAGAGTCTGATCACTGACAGTGGAAAACTTCATGCTCTTGATCTTCTGTTGACACGGCTGAAATCTCAAGGACACAGAGTTCTCATCTACTCCCAGATGACGCGGATGATTGACTTACTGGAGGTACGGTAGCTATAGCCTACAGAAGACAAATTCTGAAGATGCAGATTTAGCAACAATGTTTTGGAGAAAATACTGTAATTTGGATGCATCAAACCTGATGTAAAATTGTTATACTGAAGGATACCCAGATACCAAACTTAGATCTAAAGTCCAGCCTAGTATCGTGCTTACACCAGTGTACAACAGCAGAAGGTATAGGGAAAATGTACAAGAATAGTGATACTTCACAATTAGTCTCTGTGTCCAGCAGTTTGCAGCTCAAGGGCTTTCTGAGCCAAATGTGCCTTCTGGATATTCAGTAATCCTAAATGGATTCTTCTTCCATCAAATTGTTCAGTTGCATCTTGAGTCTTTGTAAATTTTTTTATTTGCATTGCCCTGTGCCAGGGGCTTGCATAGCTTAATTATCCTCTTTGCTGGCTTTGAACCGCTTCCTTCTACTGTAATTTGATGCCCATGGAAGGAAGAGGGAGAACAGTGATTAATTGCGCTTCCTTCTACTTTAATTTGATGCCCACATGTCCTTTTATTGGAAGGAAGAGGGAGAACAGTGATTAAT
>NW_010102906.1:32022-58277 GCF_000699245.1 Pterocles gutturalis
AGAAGTTTAATAGTAAGAGGTTCTCTGGCTTATATGATAGGAAAGAAATTAGCAATTAAGTCAATACTCATTATTTGAATAGTCAGTCTGCCTCAGAAGAAAAAAAAAAAGTATTTGATTAGCAACCAGCCACCAAAGAGCTAGTCTGAAGAGACATTAGTAGGAGAACTATTAATTTGCTTTCCTCTTGGTAATACTTATAATGCTTAGAAAAAAATCCTTTTATTTCGCTGGGCTTCTGTTGAAGACAGCAAGTTGGAGTTTTTGGCTGGATCTGAAGAATGTCTTCTGTTACAATTCCTCTGTCCCTTATCAGTGAAGGATTAGTAGTAGTAACTTTCATGGCTATCTGAGTAAAAAAATAGGAGACGTGATGTACGTTAGTTTCAAAGAGGCAAGCCTGATAAACTTCCCTGACTGTGAATAAATATAAGGTGGGAAAATATTTGCATTTGGCAATCTATTTTCAGTACCGCTAAAACATCAAGATTCTGTGATCCTTCAGCCATTAGTCCTAGGTGTACATGGGCTCCTTCAGCAGTGTTTGGCATGGGATACTGTCTTCTCCACAAAAAAGTAAAGAGAAAAAATGAGAAGTCTGAGTCAATAGCTGCTTATATCATGAGTCCTGTATGAGCAGGAGTGCATTTTGAGGTCAGCAGTTAGTAGTTCAGTAACAAATCACAAGCTGAAATTTGTTTTTGTTGCTGTAAGGAAAGACAGAACTTGCATGGTTGCAATTCTGTATCTTGTCTCGTTGCCCAGCATTGCTTCCTCTGCCTCTTTTTTCGGGAAGCATTGGACATGATGCAGGTTTGTTGACACCTTGCATTACACCATGAAGCTCATAAAGCCATGTGTTTAGTTGATCTGTCTTTTCTGTTAGCATTCCACTTTAAAGGCTTGGGAGCACACCATTTTGCTATTCCACCTCCTAAATGCTCAACTTTACTTGTTGGGTTTTATTACCCAAACAAGCTGTGTACCAAGTCCTCTGTTTTTCCTTCTCCACGCCCATTAACAGAAGCTGGAGTTAAGCAAGCTAAAAATCAAGTAAGGACTCCATTTGTGAGAATATCCTTGCAAAAGTTGTGTAGTAATAGATATTTACTTTTTTACTGACCAGAAATAACAAAATACACCCCCTCTGCTTACTGCAATATGAAAGAACGTAACATGTCCTATTTCTTTTAACAGTATTTTGACAGTGTCAGTGTAACTACTATGGTATTATACTAACCTAATCTGTGCAGGGCAGAAAGCACAAAACACATTGTTTACAAAGTTATAAAACCAAGTTTGTTTGATTTAACATCGGATGAAGAACTGCTGCTTTAATTCAGCCATTACAAAATGGCAGATATAAGTACAAAGATGAAAATTATTTTAATTTAACAGGATAAAGTATAATTTCAGTACTGTTATTTCATGCAGGTGTGTGTGTCATACTTTTTAAGATTTTCATGTTTGTTTTTCTCAATATGATTGTTTTCTCCTGTATGGAAGAGTGATTGTCCATGATTTCAGTGGGAATCACATTAATGTGATGAGGGGTCAAATTACATTTTGCATGAATTAAAATGTCTTTGTTATATTCTACCAAAAGTTTTTTGGTTCTGTTAAAACATAAGAGTACTCAAGTTGGACTATGAAATAACATGAAGGGAGAATATTTTACGTTTTTTGAGAGAGTATCAGTGTCAAAGCCCAGAAGAACACTGACTTTAACGGCGCTGCATTCTTACCATACTCGAGTCATTGTGTGTTGTTCATTTCCTGTATAGGTACTTTGTTACCAGGGCCATTTTCATTGTTTTTCGTAGATTGATACTTCTGGTGGCTTGGTGACCCCTTACACTAAACAAGATCGGGTGGTCTGGCATAAGGTTGCTTATAACATATTTGTTGATGACATTTAGGGTTGTTTGGTTTGTTTGGGGTTTGTTTTGGTTTGGTTTTGTAAGTAGCAATTTTGCTTTTGTTTTCTGGAAGAATCAAGAATGAACGGTTTCAAGAGCAACTACATTTTTCTGGTGTGTGTTCTTTGCAGGAATACATGGTTTATAGGAAACATACCTACATGAGATTGGATGGTTCTTCAAAGATTTCTGAACGAAGGGACATGGTAGCCGATTTTCAGAACAGGTAATGTATTTTACAAAGAGTTTATGTGCTAAATTGTGTGTACATAGAGAGTTGGTATAAGATGTATTGGAAATAAATCTGCAGTTAAATCCTTACATCAAGTGGACCTCATTTATCTGAAACAGTTTCCAGGTGGTTTGCTGACCAGGAGTCATTGGTATTGATATCGAACCCAGTTGTACTTAGGAGCTTGTCATCTGTGAAACAGTATTGGAAGCAGTTTCAGTGTACCCACCTATTGTGCTTCTTACCATTCCAAATATGTTATCTCTTATAAATAAGTTCAGTAGGAAGGCAGCACATGTTTGTTGGTTATTATGTGCTCTGACAATTGACACTGTGAAGATGGGATTTAAAATCTTGTATACGCTAGGACTTTGAAAGTGACCTAGTTTTCTGCAGAACAAACCATTTTAAGCATGTTTTATTAAGAAACCTTAAACTAATATACAAGTGATAAAAATTGGATTTTATTAGATAGTAAGATAAGCTAACCCTTTTGATTTAGTAAAACAAAATAGTTTCTTAGAATTTTTAGGAGCACATCAGAAAAGAAGGGTATGTAAATGATAAGTTAATGTATTTTAGAGTAATTTTGTCTCTGCTAGAGTGCATTGTCTATAATGATTGAATTTATGGTTGTTAAGGTTCCTTTTAACCATGAGATATGGCTTGATAAGGTGTCGCTTTGGTATGGTAGTTCACAGGAAGGTTACCCTTCCTGGATGTTGATGTGAGCTTGTAAGAAGGTCACTTTTCTTTTTCAGAGGAGTTGGGTTCATAGATTTTTGTTTATTGTGGGGTGAAAGCAGCATTTTGGACTATAGTCCTTTTGCTAGCAGTCCCAAGGTATCATAGCTGAAGATAGGAGGGGAAGCCATATACAGCCTCTCAGGCCACTAGTTCACGAGGCTTAAAGACCTGAAGGACTGTGTTGCAATGATGAGAGTCTTCTAGTGAACTCCTCAGAGCACTAAACCTTGCAAAGAACAGGTGCCAAATACCTGAAGTAAGTGAGAGGACCATGCAGTACCTTTCTCTCTGTTTGCAGATGTCAGAAACAGGTTCCTTGGAGGTTATGATGTCCTCCTGACATCCTGACTGTTCTTCCTCTAAGGTTCTTTAACCAAAAGAAGTGAAGAAATTTGGTTTCATTAATGAATAGAACAACTGAAGGAAAATAATAATTTCGGCAGGAAATCCCTTTGAGATACAGGTCAGCCAGTCTAAACAAGAATTGCTATTAGAACGTTAGTTGAGTTCCTCTTATAGATGATTTACTTATGAGAAATATTTCCAGGAAAAAAAGCCTGACTGAGACTAAACTATCCTGCAGGATATCCTAGCAGGGTGCTGAAAATATATAGCTATGGAATCGTAATTTGTTCCTGTAGTCTGGCAGCATGGTCTGCTTTCTTTTCATTCCCGTATGGCATTTCCAGAAGCATTTCACAGCTGGATGTTCAGGTGACTGTCTATATGCATGTCCTACTGTTAGAAGAGTGAAAAGATTTCCTGGCCAAGGATTACCTACCTCGTGAACAGGCACCTGCTGACTCCTTTGGCTGTGTACCTGCAAGATAAAGTCTAGCGAGTGACAGCTTGGCTTCAGTTCCTCCCAGCTCGTTGTAGCTCAGGATGGATTTTTGTACTCTTAGATTTTGGACTGCCAGAAACCTTTCTAATTTTAGAGTTCCTGGCACTTTTTGTGTGTGCATTAGTTCACTGTTTTCATAATAATTTCTGTTGTCTGTTGGTAATTTCTTCAGGTGGGGCAAAGGGAAATCTTGCCTTGGACCAGAATGGGTTATTTGAGAGTCTGGTTTTTATGATACAACCTTGCAGGGTACTTGTGAATGTCTTGAAGTTTGAGTCTTGAGAAAATAGTTCTGCTTGACCTTCAAGGATATGGATTCCTAAACCCTTAGTTTGTTACATTTGTTGAGCTGTACTAGCAGATGCGAAATAGCATGCAATACACCCACACTTCTTCCAGGAAGGACAAGAAAAATACCCTTTAGATTTGATGAGTGGACTTTAAAGGACAGACTGCCTACACATAGTTGGTCAAGAAGGAAATGACCCATGCTGCTCATTCAGCAAGAGTTTCTGGTGCTTTATGAATTTTGCATGCACTAGTGTACAGACAGTGTGATACCGAAAGGATGTGGTGTGGCAGAGTGTCTTCTAAGCAGAGAGCCTTGTGCTGTCACTGTCCAAGTACAGTATGTCAACCTCTTTGGAATCCTGGCTGGTACTGTCTACTTTGTTTGCAGCAACCAGTTCACGATCCATCCAAATATCACCAGATCCATACGGTGTTGAATGTTTTTAAATATTGCTACCCCCCCAGTGGCACTAGTGAGGTTCACAGCCTTAGCAGAAATCCTGATTTCGCTGTTACCACTTGAGTTTTCATCAGTACATGGTCATCCTACATATAGACCTGTCTCCTTTGAATCTCCCATTGAATCTCAACAGTTGTCCATTTTGTCTGACTCCTCAGATTGTAGCTAGGCCTTAATGAACTCTTACAGGTAGCGTGCCCCACCTTCCTCGCTGTGTAAAGGATTATTAGGCTTGGAGGATTTTTCCAAGTCAGCTATTGGGATTCCTCATCTCTCTTACAGCAGCCAGCATCCCTGAATGTGGTGCCAGCAAGCCTAACCCTGAAGTGTGTTGTGGGATAACAATCCATATTCTGCTAGGGCCTTCTGTCCAGAGGGCCACATTCACCAAAGGCAACTGGTTTGTCATCGACTTTCATGATGCCTGAGGAATCCCAAGGAATGTAAACGTAGTACAGTTAGTGCAAACTAAAAATGCTCCAAGGTGTGAAGGGCAGCATGTGTGCAGTAATGATGGATTTCACTTATAGACAGTGTGTTGCAAATAATTTGAGTGAAATGAATGACTCTTCCTTTTGTGTGATATCTGATCATTAGTACTGTCTACATAGTCATCCTAGAAACATTTTACAATCAATCACAACTTAATTGTTATATGACTATCTTGAGATGAATCAGTTTACCCTCATTTTACAGGTAAGAAAAGTCGACAAAAGAGATTAGAACTTTTAATTTGAATCAGCAACACAATTAGGACCGGAGTTGAGAAGTTCTTAAACTAAAGGACTTCTCTTTGTGCCAGTGGACCCCTGTCCTTTTCTAATGTGCCTCTTTATTTGCCAGCTTGCTTTTATATTAAGATTATTCTTCCTCTCTCCCCATGGAGTTGTTTGTTCTGTTCAAAGCACCAAATTTAGAACAAAACTTGGATCTGCCCTGTTTCAACATTTATTTTTCTTTCTTTATCAATTGAACATTGTTAAGGCAAGATTTTTTTAACATCGATTGGTTCTGCGTAACAATAAATAGTTCTTGGTCCATATGAAATCTTAATTTCCAGTGTGGGCAAGATAAACAAGCCCTGGTTTGTTTTGATAGCGATTAATAGGCCGCTATTGCAAACTGAATGTTTGCGTGTTCCAGCAGTCCTGATTTGTAGATTAACTTCTCTTATTCATGTTTTTTTTTTCTTGACCATGAGCAGCACAAAATGTTCTGAAGTGTTCAAGTAACAGAAATAGCACTGATCATTTTATATGAGTCAAAAAAATTACTTCTGTGGTTATTTCTTATTCATCATGCACAAAATAAGAGGTTTTTCATCTCTTTTCTCTACAGGAATGATATTTTTGTGTTCCTGCTAAGCACAAGAGCTGGGGGCTTGGGCATTAACCTTACAGCTGCGGATACGGTAGGTGAAGTTTGGTAGAGTAATACAGAATAAAAAATGAGCTTACTGATGTATAATTTTCAGTATAAATATATCTTGGCTTTTTCTGCTTCATATGCCTCCAGCCACTGTTTTTCCCAAGCTGCTCATGTCCTGCCTTCCAGACTCATGATTTATGGAGGAAAATGGGTCTTCCTGTGTGAAAGTTTTTAGTTCTCTTTTAGCCATGCTGATCAATATTTTTTAGTACTAACATTCACATCATGAAATTGCATAACCTTGTTTACTTTGCTCCTATTTACAATATAGTATTATCTTGATGATTAAGTTGTAGAATATTGGACGCTCGGTACACAGTTTTTGGTTGGAGTTGGAAATGTCTTCCTTCTCCCTGCATACTTCAGTACCAGCGTCTAGAAAGGAGCTAGGTGACTGAAAGGACCTACAGATGCAAGTGACACTTTCATAAAGTGAATGTTGTGTATGACTGTTTGCTCTAAGGTTCCGCAGTGAAGGAATCAGTAGAACAGGTGTCGGTTACCCTTTTTTCTGTGCACAGAAGAATGAAGCAATGCCTCTAGAAGTATGAAGTCATTTGTAGTCGAGTATCAGCTAGTCAGGAAGGGAAGATCTCTTCCCCCTTACTCACCCAAGGTGTAAAGGCATACTGATACAGGTGAATTGCAAGGATTTGCATCCTGGAGCAACTGGCATTAATCATTAGGGAAGGAATACTGACCTACACGAACCATTCATTTCTTCAATAACAGCTGTTCTTGTGCTTCTAACCAAATACCTTGTGTGCATGCAGATTTGACCCCAAGACAGACTGTAGTCCTTAGCCACACAAAACCAAATGTCTCTGAATCAAAAATATTGCATAATTATTTTTTAAAAATACTCCATTGGATCGTGCTGTCACTTACACAAAATCAGAAGAAAGTAAGTATCTGTAGGATTTTCAGTGTTTAAGTTCTCTCACTTGAAGTTGCTTCAACAGAGGAAATAAACAGATGGAAGCACAGCCATGCTTCTGCAGGCTCCTTGCACGAGCATTTTTGGTTCTGTGTTTTTGTAACTTTCTGAATATTTTACTTTGCTGTCTAAAATTTGTTTAAATGTTTTTGTTCGGCATGCATGCTGTGCATCAAGTACTATTGGAATGATAGGGCAATGTGAATGTAATGTGGCATTTCAGGTTTTTGTAGTTAAAGCATTAGGAGTGTTAGACTAGACTGGTCTAGACTTTATCCAGGTTTGAAAGAAAAAAAGTTTGAGTATTACTTTTCATGTGAAATCCTAATTTGATGGGCTTTTTCTTCTTAAGGTAAGTAACACTAAAATGGGCTCGTGATGTGGTTAGCCTATAGTTAATTACATGATGCTGATTTAATGTGGTGACAAACTTTGGAATTTTGTGCCTCCAAAGCAGACTTGTTGTAGAAGATATTAAAGACATTCTATGGAAGCTGGAACATTCACAGTGTCAATTAGTTTGAATTCACCTGAAATGCAGTGGAAAAGACTTCATGGGCCTGGGCAAAGCTACGTTAATACAGGCTTTAGTGGGGCAGTAATTCTGTGGGGTGCAGTGCTGAACTTTTATTTTTATCAGTATGTTCAATTTTTGTTTGTTTAATCACGAGGTGCTCTAAATGTATGGTTTTATTTAATCCTTTCTGTTCTGGTGTTCTTTTGCAGGTAATTTTCTATGACAGTGATTGGAACCCAACAGTAGACCAGCAAGCCATGGACCGGGCACACAGACTGGGTCAAACAAAACAAGTCACTGTGTACCGGTTGATATGTAAAGGCACCATTGAGGAGCGCATCTTACAAAGGGCTAAGGAAAAGAGTGAGGTAGGAATAAAGAAATCATCTGGATCAAGAAGTTACAGAAATGGTGTCAGAAAACACATACGAAAATGAGTAAAGAAACAGAAGAAGTATATTATCTGCAGGGAGACAGAAGGGAAGCCAAAAGGGAATGTCTTTGTTTAAATAAACAAATATGTGTCCCTAACACAGCAGCATTACAGCTGCTTTATATGAACTAGGAAGAAGCCAATTATTTACACTGTGACTTCATGAAAACTGTTTCTTATGATGCAATGACACTACTGAGGCTTCTTTCAGACTAGAGCTTCTGTCTTTGCTGTATCAGGGCTACTGATTCCTCTCATGTTATACTGTTATACTACAGCTGAATTTTTTTTTAAAGAAATTTGGAGGGTAATCAAGTGAAAATTATTTGAGGTATGAGGGTTGCCAGAAGAGCTCAGTCCTGCAGCATCAAGCAGTGAGCGTACTTAGAAACTTTAAACCTCATGACGCTTTATTGGCAAGAAAAAATTAAGCATATTCACCTTCTTTGGTAGCAGTAGGCATACTGTATACAGCATTCACATGTTTTGTGTTCTTGGGGTTTATTTTAGCTTTTATCTAATTAGATGATCTTGGTGCTGCAGCAACTGAAACATCTCCAGGTGAATGCATTCACATTTCCATTGGTGAAACTTGCCCGTTTTCTCTATGAGACTGCACTAGAGTCACCTGATAATCAACCTAAAAATAAAGTGTAGGGTTTTTGCTGGTCATCCAAATCATCAAAATTGACTTACGCTAAAGCTTCTTTTGCTAAGTTACAACTCTTTTTTGGGGTTTTTTTTTGTTTGTTTGTTTTGCTTTGTTTTTAATATAGTTGCAAGTAATAGAACTTGAGTAAATTGCTTAAACAGAGACACTGATTCAATATGGAGACTTAGTGTTCAGTCAAGGAGACTAAAAATGTTGTACCCTTTAAGAATGTGATCTGCATCATCGTCTGTGCAGATTTTGTGAAAAAATGGACTGGTAATTTATACCTCATAGGATTATTACTGTATTTTTCCTTTTTGTTCTGCAGTATATTAATACTGTTACGATTTGTTGTTTATTACATGGTGTTTTAGAAGAAGTGCAACTTTGCACAAGGGATGGGCAGTTTCCTGCTTTCTAGCTTGGTTGTTTCTCATATTTTATGCTCTTAATTATACGCTTAATTAAATTTTCCCTGAAATTTTGCTACTAACTTTGGTATGGTAGAGAAGCTGCATCAATTCTGGCTTCTGACAGATGCACTGGCACCTTTTTTTGGCTGGTTTTCAGTGAAGGGTAGTGAGAATGGTTCATGGCTGCATTGAGTAATTTTTCCTTTTTTGCCTCTCTTGTTTTTTTCCTTCTAGATCCAAAGAATGGTGATTTCAGGTGGCAATTTCAAACCTGACACCTTGAAGCCAAAAGAGGTGGTCAGCCTTCTGCTGGATGATGAGGAACTAGAAAAGAAATGTATGTGAAATTTGTGTTGCAGCATTTTCCCTATTTTCCACTTCATTAGCTTATGAAATCTGTGTTTTTATCTCTACAAACACATGTATTGCTGATAACAACTTCTGTTTCCTGGCTCTTTTTGTATTGCCAACTCTTGTTAGTACGAGCTGGTTTCATATCACTGCTGAGCTGAGAGATGAAGTTGTGCAAGAGACATGATGATGTGATAAAGTTTTTGTTGGCACTCATTCAGGATCATTGCATTGTTCCTGAATGACAAAGCTTTGACAAGAATTATGTAGGTCATGGCAAGAAAAGTATCAGTAAAAATGCTGTATTTCATTATACTTTTGAAGCTGTATTAGGAGTATACGCTTTTATGTTGCTTGAAAGAATTTTACTGTAAGACTTTTTAGTAATTTCGATACAAACAGTTTTAATACAATTGTGTTTTCAATGTGTTTTAACATAGCTGACTTTTCTTCACAATTCTGTTAGAACTAGAATTTCTTGTAAGATTCACAAAGGGATATGAAATACCTTTCCAGTGGTGACAACTTTGTGTTTCCTTTCCGACAGTGCGTCAGCGTCAAGAAGAGAAGCGACAGCAAGAAGAAACAAATCGTGTGAAGGAACGTAAACGTAAAAGGGAAAAATATGCTGAAAAGGTACTTTGATGCAAAGAGGTTGCCTGTTTCAGTCATAGACCTGGAAGAGCTTCAGGCTCACTGTTATGTGGTGTGGAAACACTTCATGCAAAGGCAGTCTAATGAGCAAAGCCTTCTTCCAGTGAACATCAACCTGTGGCACTTTCTTACACAGACAAGAGATACTACAAAATACACACAGCATAGTTATCTGTATTTTAGTATCATTAGCAACTTGAAAAATAAGGAAGTACTGCATACCTGACAATTTGAGGACTCATGCTTGAAAAAAACAAAATGATCAGCTGATCATTCTACAGCATATACAATGGTGACTCAATGAAGATTTTGTTCAGCAAGGACAAAAAGGGAATGTAAATGAAGCACCAAGCACAGATAGACCCATATCATTATGTTTCTTCTGTGGAACAAGGGAAGATCAGTTTGTTTAAAAAAGATCATTAAAACTAGATTTATGAAAGTTTATGAAATTGAAAAACTAAAATTTATTTATGAAAATTCTGAATTTTTGAGCCAGGAAGGCTTTGCATGAATTAATTGGAATTTAGTGTAATGGTAAAAAATTTCAAACTCCCACAGGTAGTGGAAATCAAATTAATTATGTAAGAGTAGTTCTCCAACATTCCAGCTATTTTAGGAAGAAAAAAACCCAACAAACTCTACTTAAAACTAAAGGAGGAGCCTTTAAGGTATCTGTTATTGTGTCCTTCAGAAACTTGTTCTGGGTATTCTGGACATGGCGTTCCTTGAGTTCTAATACTGCATTAGGGGTTGAGATTTTTGGGTTGCTTATTCCCTTTCTTCTGTTTTATTGTCTTTTTCATTTCTGGTATTGTTTTATTTATTTCAGAAGAAGAAGGAAGATGAATTGGATGGGAAGAGAAAGAAAGAGGGCATGAACCTTGTGATCCCGTTTGTTCCCTCAGCTGATAACTCCAACCTCTCTGCTGATGGGGATGACTCCTTCATTAGTGTGGACTCTGCCATGCCCAGCCCTTTCAGTGAGGTAAGACTCACTGCTGCTTTAAACTATATACTATTTGGATTGTGGCCTTACATCCTGTGGGATTCCCGCTTTCTATTATTGTAGCTAGTGTAGAACTTCAAGTATGTGGGGAAGTGAAGTGTCTTAAAAGGTGAACCATGGAAATGGAAATAATTTATTGAAAAATAACAGCTGCTAATAAGCTGCTGTACAGCTCCTGATGTTATTTGACATTCCATTATTCCCCTTTTCATTTGGTCTCTGCCTCCCTTTCCTTACAGCGAGTTCATACCCTGATTCTCCTGCCTTTCAGCCCCTGAAATTTTTCCATTGCTGCCTGCCATCCTACTTACTTTCTTCCTACTTTCTCCTCCCTTTTTCCTGTCTTTGTCATACTCACATTTATAACTGTGTGCCTTCTTCCATACCAATACCTTTCATAGCAAGAACGGTCTCTTTCTGCTCTTGAACCAAACAGTATCCCTCAAATAGCTCCTTGATGTTCAGTTTCTTTGCAAGTACTCCTCGCTAATCTCATCTACATCTCCTTCTCTGTTTCCTTCCTTGCTTCTGGTTTTGAATTAGTGTGTTTGTTTCTCTGGAATTTAAATTGTAAATTCTCAATGGCACACATCTTATTTTCCTTCATCTTTTGTAAAGAATTGCAAACTGGTTTTGGCAGCAAATGCATTTTGTTTTATACTGTGTTGATTAAGATTCCTATCTTGTATTGTTCCCTTATTGACCAGGATTTTTATTAGCAGTAGTGGTAAGTTAAGAATCGTGTTGTTTTCTCTTTTGCATTTGAAGATGCACAGTTGAACAGCAGTTTTCTTAAATCTCTGCTGAGACTGTTACTCTCCTGCCTCTTAACATCTATTTTCATTAATTGAAATTCAGTAGCTCCTGGAGGTCTTCTGCTCAGCATGTAAATAGAGGGTGTGGTGTGCTTAGGCAGATGATGCATCATGCTGCTAGAGAAAATGAGGGAGAACAGAACAAGTACCAATTAATTACTTGTGATTGTATATCTTTTAAAGATCTTATTATGCTTGTGCCCTTCCCTTTCCTAACTTGAGAAGCTAACAGCTTTGTTCTCTGTCATGTTTAGATATCCATCAGCAGTGAATTACATATGGGCTCTATCCCTCCCGATGAGAGCAGCAGTGATATGCTTGTGATTGTGGACGATCCAGCTTCTTCAGCACCACAGTCAAGGGCAACAAACTCTCCTGCTTCCATTACCGGCTCAGTTTCAGATACCATAAATGGTCAGTACTTTTGCCTTTACTACTAACATTTATTAACCATTGAATTTGTATGGCTAGGTGATACATTTTCTGTGTTCTAACCAGAGTATATGCATGGTTGGCATGATTTGGGGAAACAAATTGCCTTTTCATTGAGAAATTACTTATGATTTGATTCTGTGTTAGTTACTCTTAAAAGTTTTGTCCTTTGTTCCTGTATTATAGACGGCGCTCCTTCCATTATGTGCATATTACCAAATTACAGACAACCACAGAACTATTAATCTCTAAGCTTTTCCTTGATTTTGCTTTTGGGCTAATAATTGGTTCTCTATTTCCAGTGGGTGTTTGGAGCAGCTGTAATTTTAAATAATGGCAAATGTTTTTAACCTCCATAGTTTTCTACACTGAAATAAGTAGAGCTGTAGTTCTTGGCGAGTTTCTTTAGAGGTAGCAAATTGAAGAAACTTCATATTTATCTTCAAATAAGAAAATGCTTCACCCTGAAGTAGAACCCAGAATCCTCCACCTATTTGTGGATTAGATTCATAATAATAATAAGTAATTCAAGTTAGTAAGATGTGGTTAATGAAAAGTGAAGTTTTGTATACATTCTTCCTTGTCACGGGATCACTGCTGGCTAATAGTGTCCGTATTAATGTAAATGAAAAGTATCGGTTAATAGGAACAGTATGGATGTAAATGGTAGGTAGCTATGAGGCTGTATTAATTTGTGAGTCATCTGAGAGACTATATTAGTAATTGTTTTAACATTCTTTTCTTGTTAAGGTGTTTCAATGCAAGATACACCTCTCACTGGGAGAGGCCAGTCAGGTCGAAGCCGGGGTCGTCCTAAAGGTTCGGGCAGTGGATCAAAAGGCGGCACTGGGAAAGGCAGAAGCAGGAAATCGATAGCAGGAAGTGCAGCTGCAATGGCAGGGGGCCAAGCAGGGGAGCGGCATACGCAGCATACGGGTACAATGTCTCTAAAGGTATGTGGGGAAGGGGAGGCAGCAGACTACCCAGAGCAGAACCAGCCACATGAGTCTGGGTGATTGTTGTTTACAGCCTGTCAAAAAAACAGATAAAAAATGTTGTATTGTTGGTACTGCTTGTCCATTGTATTCTGAGATCCAGGCAATATACAGTGTGACATAGTAATGGTGTGAGAGGATAGCCAGTTTTACTGCAGATGACCTTGAGAGGCTAGTCCTGCAGAAGTTTCATCTGCACAGGAATTCTCTCATACTAAATATTTTGGTTTTTATTTTGGTGTCCGGACAAATCGGATAGTGTTGTTTATCCCATGGGTATGGCTGTGGCTTTCCTGCATTGCTGTCACTTTGAAGTTACAGCATCAGGTTCCAAAAATCTGCTAAACTGATGGTGACAGAGCTTCAGCTTTACACCAGCGGAAGGTGACCCTGGGTATAACTGCAAGATGTTTTGTATCCTAAGGACATCCCCCTTCATTAAGCTCTCATAAATCATGAATACAGGGTGGTCTTAGGACTGATTGTTAGCATACTGTTTGTTGTTGAAGAGCCACAAGTGGAATAACATGCTCACATAGGATTCGATTCTCTTTTCCATTGCTAGGCATGTCTGCAAGTAGTCCTCTACAAACAGCAATTATTCGGCCTTCTGGACTTGCAGATTTTGGACCTTCGAGCGCCTCTTCTCCCTTGAGCTCCCCTTTGAGCAAAGGAAACAGTGTTTGTGGGACCCCCAAAAGCTTAAACCTGACCAGCAGTCTCATATCAGAAACTCCAGTTCGGAAGCAAAGCAAAGGTGCCCACACCTCAGGTGGTCGGTAGTGATTTTGAACCCCCAAAGCTTTTCTGAACTGTGTTGGCTTTCAGAGTAGACCACCCTGCCAGCCGAAGGCATACAAACGAATGCCTTGTTGCTGTCCAGCACGTGTGTGAAAAGAAAATCAAAGCACAATGGGAGTGGGTGGTTTATGTGAGCACTTTGATTATGTGTATTCCAAAAAACTATCTTTGCAGACACTGCGAGGAGGAGGGAAGGGAGTCTGGGGTAAGTGGGAGAGTGTCAGCTTCTGTTTTATTGATGCATCTGACAGAGATTCCCAAGAAAGCATCCAGCTGCTCCATGCAATATCCTGCAGCTGTGTGTGCTTGAAGTCACACCAGTATACTTTCTCTCTTGTAGCTTGAGGTGGAACCCAGCATTAGTTTTATCCTGTGAAATCATTATCTGAACCCCAGGAGTATCCTTTAAAGTCAGAAGACATTTCCATACTGGCAGCTGGTTAGAGTACTTGTGGGGGTAATTGGGGGCTAAGCTGAAGATGTTATGTGATCAGAATAATCTCGGGTTCCTCTAGTGCAGGCCTCTGGGTTCTTCAAAGGTTTGAAATGCAAGGGAAGGTGTCTCAGGTGGTTTCCAGGGAAGGGACTCTTTTCAGCACCATCTGTCAGGAGCAGGTTCAGAGTCACAGAATAGAGAGCAGGCTGGCAGGCCAGTGAGAGCAGCAGCACTGCCGCTGTTTCATGCAGTGGAAGAAACCGCGGGCCAGCAGTTTGGTGTGCATTTCAGAGTTGTCATCAGCACAAATGCTGGCTGTGTTCAGAATGATTTCTCTCACTTTTGAGGTGTGCAGAACTCTTAAAAGCATAGAAACAAAATAAGGCTCTATTTGTACAAATCTGAAGAAGAGGGAAAGCAGAGAGTTTGCTGCTGCTCCCCTCACTGTGCTGGAGCAGAGTGTGGTTCTGCAGCTCGCAGTGCTGCGAGGGGAGTAACAGAAAACAGTCCTGAGAAAGAGAGAAAACTGTGCCATTCCCCCTTCCAGCCAAATCCTCGGTCAAAAATGGTCTTGTATCCCAGCCATCCATTGCCTGTTCTTCCCAGGTGTTTCCCCTTCATCCTGATCATTACCCATGCTAGCTTGGTTGAGTTCACTGCGCTGTTGCGGGTACCAGCAGCCGTGTCCCAGGGGCAGCGCTGCCAGTGCCCATCTGTGTTCCCATTCTCTGGTTGCTCCTTCCCCGTTCTCAATGCACACCCGCCCCCGTAGCCCCTTGCTTTGCTGTAAGCGTTGTCTGCATTGCACTGAGATGTAGGTGTGGGGCAGTTCTTCTGTCTGACACGCTGAATGAAAAGGCTGTTCTGCCAGGGCACTTTCATCCCTTGAGAGAGAAGCAAGTTGAGTTGCAGGTCTGGGCTGTGACAGCGGAAGATGACTTTTTTTATTATTATAATTTTTTTTCCAACCCCAAATCCTTTGCCTGGCGTCCTACAGTGTGGAGCGAGTGCTTCCTGTTGGCTCTGCCTCTAATTTGCACACCTGAAAATAGCAGAACTGAGCTTAGTTAGATTGATTTTTAAACAGATTTGCAGGGGATAATTGAGGGGGAGGTGGTGTTTAATTAACTCGTGAAGACCTCCCCCTTCCCCTTCTATTCACATGTATATATGATATTTAGAGGGAATCAGACAAATGCCAAGCCTTTTTTTCTCTTTGAATGTGCTGTCTATTTTTATAACTGAACTTGTACATATGTATAAAGAGAGACACATCTTTCTTTTACTAACTGGAGAAGAAAATCTTAAATAAAATGGAGTGAGATAATTTTATGTAAACCAGTGTCTTTGTGGTTTTTTATGCATATAGCTGGATGAATGGGAGGATTAGAGAAGAGAGCATGGAGAGTGTGCATCTGGAAATGCATCCAGAGACACATGCTGCTCAGTGTAATGCTTTAGAGTGTCTGCATTTTTCCGAGTATCACGTTTGTAACTTTTTTCAGTTACAACTGTACACTTATCACATGTCTGTATTCACTGATTGTCTCATAATCTATTTTGGAGTAGGTATGCAGCAGATCGCAAGAAAACAAAAGTATAATATGGGTAATTACATAGTACCTGAACTGTGATGGTTGAATTCAATACAGTGGATTGTTTTGGGATGTCATTCTTTACAGTTTTTTCTTTTGTTTTGCTTTTTTTTCAGTGGGAGTTGAAAGGACTTTTTTGTGTGCAGTCTTGATTTTCAAACTGCTAGACAGTTGAATCAATTTGTAATCCAAAGTGGAGAGAAAAAAAAAAGATTAACTTGGAAAGATTGTAAAAATGTAATATGTCCTGGCGCGTGCTATACTTTTGGAAGGTTAAATTATTGATATTTTAAAAACTGATAATATAAAAAATATATTTAAAGTCATTTAATCTTCAAAAGAAATACCAAATTACATCACAAGTTGTGGCAAAAGTAGTGGCAGCCTTTCTGCTTGTGAAACTTGTGTCAGGCTAACAAATTCAGGAGGATCCAAGGCAGCAGTGAAGTGAATGGACTGCTAGATTGTATCCAGTTCAATTTCTGTAAAAAGTTTAAACAGATGCATTCTTTGTATTATGCCTCATAGAAGAACTGAGATTCAGTGATATTAATCAAGGAATTAGGAAGAATTCATGTGATGGCTGTTTCTAATTTCTTGATTTGGGAAAGGAAATAGTGCTAGAAAGACAAAGACTGAGAATTTTTTTGAGGAGGTGGAGGTAGTTTTGAGATCAACACTATGGGGAACGCTTCTATTGAAGTGAGTAAAATGGACATGCACACTGAAGCTTTGTTCTTTGAAGTTTCAGCCTGAGCATCTTTTCACTCCAGCTGTGTGTTGTGCACTTGTCTGATGGATTAATGACAGAAAAAGTCACTTTCCTTTGAGGGATCAAGATATTTGCTAGTGGCAGAAGCAGAACATTGAATGAACTGAGTTTGTGTTTTAAGCTGAATGATGAAATAGATGTCGGTGTGTTTTGGGGGATGCTGGGAATGCTGTGTATTGCTCATGCTATTTGATTATAGCATTTTACTCACCAATTACTACAAAACTGTTAAATACAGTACACTGATTAATACTACTGTTGAACACATTTAAAGGTGATAATTTTCTCAGGTTCTCTGGGAAGTTAGGACTAAAAGGTGCTATTGTGTCCCACCATCACACACATTTTTGTAGTTTAGCCTACAAGGGGTGTTCAGTTCAGAAGGGTCCCCAGAGCACCCATCCTTCCCACTGCCACATGTGGTCAACAAAGTCTTACCAAGCAGTGACAAAATTAAGTCTTAAAGACCAAAAACTGCAACTGCACTATTCCTTTGGAAGAAAACAAGAGTGATTGAAACCATTACCTCCTCAAAAAATATTGCAGGGTAGTTTGAGACAGCTCCTTTTGAGCTCTGATAGTGACTTTAACCCTGAAGCATGTGGACAGGACATACCAGCCAGGCCACTGATAAAATGCAGCATGATGAGAACCAATGCTCTGCGTCTTCTCTCTGGATGTGGTTGATCGTCAGCACCCTAGAGGATGGCAAAACCAAGCAAAAAAAGCTGGGGAAAAAATACAAACAAAAAACCAGAGGCCAAATGATGCATCAAAGGAAGAACAACTCCTTGCTCACCACGGACCGGTTGTGAAAGCCAACACCTAGGATTATTACATTATAAAAACAGAGCACTGCAGTATCCTTTCGACTCCTCTTCAAAACCAGGGTCTTGCATCTCCCTGTCCTCAGAAATTCTCCTGTTTAGCTGTCACTGTGCAGTCCATTTCAAACAACCTCTTACTGCTTCTTAAAAATCTTTGGTTTCTTGACTGCATGGTGACTTCAGAATTCTTCTAACTTCTGTTTTTAGTTATTTTGTGATCACTTGAAGTCCCCTTAATTTACCCTTGATTTATATCAGCCTGAAAGCCGTTTTCTCTTTCTATCATGGGTCAAGTCCGTTGTCCTCGTCAGCCACTAGATCTCCTTTTCCTGTTCTGCAAAGAGTTAAATGGGTTGCTACAGGAGGGTTTTCACTTAGAACTGCTTTAATTCTTAACTTCAGGATATTAATACTGCACTCTCCAAATGTAGTGCGATTTCCATGCCTTCTCCCCTCTGTAGCATGCTTTCCCCGTCACAGTGTATCTGCTCTTTGCTGTCTCGTGTTCTGTTTGTGGAAAGCCTTCTGTTTGCCGATGGCAATATCTTCTCTTATTCCCATATTCCCAAAGTATTTCCTTTAACGGCATTTCCCAGTGGGGGAGGCACAAAAAGCTCCATGCAGAAGGAGTAGGGATCTGTGCTACTTTGATCGTAGCTCAGGAACAGCTGAGTTGCATCTGGGAGAGGAAGAGCACAATTGATAAAATCACTTGGGGGGCAGGATGTGGATCAATGTAATTTGGGAAATGCTGCCCTGTGACCACGGCACTGCCAGTCCTGATCTCCTGCTCTCTGTGGAGCGAGCTGGCTGCCTTCTGCTCCCAGATATTTTTAAAGGGTCCTCAGCTTCTCACTCCTGCCTCCATCTTTCTTTTTTTGTTGACTGTTCAGTCTGAAACACATATTATGACTGAGGGAGCCTTACAGACAATGTCTTGTGCTCCCCTTCCTGCTCAAGAAGGGATGGTCATGCGCTCCATCCTCTCATTTGGAAATTTTTGCTTGAGTGGCCAGAAAAAACAATTCATAGCTCACTACCCAAAGGGATGCTGCTTGCATGGGCAGTATAACTGAGACATATACACTAAAATAAAGGCAATCAAATCTTAACGCTCCTAGGCATAAGCACTCACCGAATTGTGACAGATTTTTTTTTAATTGCAGCCTGCACCAGGTGCGTAGCAGGGACTGAGAGAGGGCAATTCATCCTTTCTCTCAGGAGCATCGTTATTAGGATGATACAGATGGCCCTGCTCTCGGTTTCAGCCAGCAGGTCTGTATTGTAAACGAGTCTTTCTTGGAGCACTTGGATTAGCGTTTGCTCCTCTGAAGAGCCTGCAACAAGTGCCTTATGAAATAGTGAAATGCATAATGGGATGAGCTCAGTTTCCTCCAACTTCACCCTCCTCTTAGCTCCTGCCTCTTCCCTCAGGAAAGTGAAGTTACTCCAGAGCTAATGGGTCTTCAGGCATTTTGTATCCAACTCTATTTACATCATGTTCTTCTAGGGGCGTGTGAGGGATTCGTTGGCATCCCAGGCATGAGGAAGTGTTTCAGTGCTCAGGTATGAAATGATGACTCGTTCTTTCCTTAGGTGATGAGCATCACTGATAGAATGAGGTAGGGGAGGAAAACATTGAAACAGCACTTTTGTGCCTTCTTGAGTTTCCCCGTGGACTGTCTCTTCCTTATTCCACAGCATCACTGGTTAAGTCCGCCGTACTTAACAGGAGGCAAGTGTGATGTGAGCTCCCAAGCACCCAGAGATGTCAGTATCCCTTCTTGTCTCTGTGACATTTGTTCGTAAGCACCTGGTTTTGCCTCCCTGCTCCTTAGCCTTACCCAACTCTTCTCAAGACCCAAGTGTTGTCTTCAGGGCTTTTGGTTGGCAGGAGAAATGTTTCTTGCATCTCAGTGTTACGAGAACTGTGAATTAAAATAAAGCTAAACCATATGTGTATTTTGTGTGCATTGCTACCCTGAATAAACCTTCACCAACTTTTTCAAAACCAAGAAAAACTTATTGTTGCTCAGAGATTAGAACCTATTTGGAAATTTACTAGTTTGGACTGTCACACATGACTGGTATGTATTTTTAATTTTTTTTTCAAATTTTCTTACAGTAAGAAATCAGTGGCTTTCTTTTCAAGATGTATTTGACAAAAGCTCCTGCTAGGAGAAGCCATTCATGTTCCTCACCTTTATTGTTATAGTTTCCTTGATGTATCCCTACATCTTAACTTCCCACCCTGAGCCTTCCTCTAGGAAGGAATAAATCACAGGTGGGAGCCCTCTCTCCATACTATGATAAGATGGTGTCTGTCTTTCAGGTGTCTGTCTTTCAGGTTTCTTTTAAATTTGGGTGTTACAATTTCCCCTGATGTTATGGTAGAGCTCAAACATAGAAATTCTCATTTGTATTCAGGCTAGTGAGTGAATTTCAGAGTTTTACAGCTACTGTGCAGACAAGCAGTTTTATGATGCTTGCTCTGCAGTGATGTTCCCGAATAACTCCCCTCCAAGGTAGGCTCTTTGTGGAGCAAGAATATTTGTGTTAATTGGGAACAACTATTCTCTAATTCACATCATTCTTTCATTCAAGTTACTTTTCTCTATAGATGAGCCTAAATGTGGCTCAACGTTGCTCCAACTCAGCCTGTAGAAGGTTGCTGGGGGTTTTTAAGAATGGAAGAGTCAGCAAATTTCACAGGTAGTTGGCTGAATGCTGCCTTCTGTTATTTTTTAAAATTACCTGAAGCTTTTGGCACGTGACTGCGATTAGTTACGTGCTGACGAGCGGAGCGTGCTGCTGCCCGGTAATTGCAATGGCACGTGCCAGACACACCCCTGGGTGACACTTCATTGCCTGTGACAGAGCTCCGGGCTTTTCCTTTGCAAGTAGGGGAAACAGAGGGGATGCTCAGACTTTGTGAACTTTCGGAGAACCTTAAAAACTTCAAAAAAATACAAAAAACCGCATCTGGTGGGTGCTGATGCGAGGGCTCTTCTGCAGCTTGTTTCTTCCTGTTGCTCCTGCTCCTTCCACAGAGTTCTCATGAACGCTTTTGTGGACAACCCCTGCATTCCTTCAGACCTCTCTTGATGTTTAATCCACATTTTGCTTTGATGTAATCTCATGTACAGCCATAGTACTACGGTATTGCTTTGAAATGGATCTTGAAATAGCTCTAAAGGTGCATAATAGTACATTCCAATCTCTGGATTTCAAGGGCTCCTGAAACAGTAATGCAGCTTTGTGGTGTCTGTTTGCCCAGGTGACTGCAGTGTCTCATCATCCTCTGTCATGTTCAGAAATTGGAGGAAGTTACTGTATCTAAGTTGTAGTCATAATTTTACTATGATATATATTTAATCTGGTTAGCACAGAAAAATAATTGCTGTCTAGTTTTTTTTAGTAATTTGTCACACAGCTCAATTCCTATTGACTAGCTGAAAATATCCTGACATTGTGGTGCTGAATCTGTAATGCACAAGTAGGGTTTTAAACCCAGTGTTGATTTGGGACTGGAAGTCATCGTGATTTCTTCTACGAACGAGCTGCTATAATCCCAAGTAATTTATGGGTTTTTGAAACACACCATCATAAGCTTTGCAGACGGCGGCTTGCTTCCCCGGCTTTGATAGCTGGCTATTAGCACATGCAGTCAGAGGTATGTGTTGTATAACTGTGTATCGTGTAATTCGGTTACGCTGCGGTTTGCTGTCCTTAGCTGTGTATCATTGTGTTTGTCTGGAATGAAATAACTTGATGGTAAGAGTGAGAGCTGGCTTGGTAGAACATTCGCAGACAGATTAGAGAAGCCCAGCTCCTCCTTGCAGCGATATAATTGATAGCAAATGAGAAAAGTAATGTTGTTTAAGTTTTTAATGTAAAACAGATCTCGTGTCTGAGATGTTACAAGAATAAACACATGTGAGAAGATGGGAACTCCCAGCAGCTGTGAGCCTCAGCTAGGAGCTAAAAACGCTTGAGGGACTGCAACAAATTTGAGTGATGTGTCTATAAGCAAAAAACACCCCAAGCTATAGAAAAATGTTTCTCTGCTGAGCTTAATTTTTAGTTGGTAAATGTACATGAAGTTTTAAGAATATTGTGAGCAAATTATGAACCTTGCAGCAGCACAGATCCTCACTGGGCAATGGCAAACGTTGGGGTGTCCGTGAACAGTTCAGATGACTCCCACGTGTTTGCATCAGGATCTGGTGCCGATTACATGAGCACACGTTATCTCTTCTTCTGACATGGTATCTCTGAATACCTAAAGTACAGTTCCAGTGCTCTGAAAAACATCGTCCCTGAGTGTTTCACACTGTGCATTCACAGTCACTGTACGCTTTTGAAATCATGTTCTTGATGTCTTGGTTCCCCATCTGTGTAATGGAAACGATACCTCGTCACAAAGGTCTTGAGAAGAAGAGTTAAAAGTTTACAAAGGTGCTACAGTGATTTGCAAAGGTGCTGTAGTGATTTGCCAGAGAAAAGTCAAAACAGGGAATGGTTCCCCTGCATTTGGAGCAAGGTGTGCAGAAACAAATATAGGCCCATACAGGAGAAAAATGTATTGAACTGCTGCTAACTTTTATCATCCTCCCATCAGGTGAAATGAGGCACGAATCCTCTAGGAAAAAATAGTGGATATTTATTCTGAATGAGGCTAGTCCCACAGTGACTTTTTACTCTCAGTCCTGAACTCATCTGCCCTCAAATTATAGGATGTATTTCCAGGAACAGATTATATATAAAGAGACACAAATGCTGCCAGAACTGACTGTGCTGTGCAGCAGCAAGAGACGTGGATTCATCTGGCTCCTGCCTGACAGGCACAGAGGTAGTCGGGTCTCTGACAGTCGATGTCAAAGGGAAGATGAAAAGCAGCGTCTATCCCAGCTGCGGGGAGCTACTCCCTCTCTAAGAATGGGAATGTGTGCTTGCAGAGAGGAACGTCTTGGAGAAAAACACACTCTTATAAAGCAGACCAAAAGAATGAACGTATGTATAATCTAAAATGGATTTATGTATAATCTAAAAACCTGCTAGCTGTTTGAAATATACTTTCAGGCCAATTTTACTTAAAGAAATTGGTACCTCACTGGAAAACAAAAATAAGTGAGAGATTCCAGCCACAAGATCTGTAGAAGCATCCTGAGGACAAAGCTGCTGGCCCCAGTTGTCTGTAACAGTATCTCCCACCCCTGCGCACCTCCGGCTGATCAACAGCGTGCCAGCCGCAGTCCTGGGAGGTCACTTGCAGCGCTGGCAGTGGTGGTGACACGTGAAGGCACGCACACCAGCACTGCCCGGCACGAGGTGCCCAGGGGTGAGCAGAGGTAAGGTAAGCACATCCTCAGGCTGTCCCCAGGGTCCAGGGCAGCGCCTGTGCCCACTCCCCCTTGGCATCACGCCCTTCGTTGGTGCTGACTTGCCGTTTGCAAAGGCTGGAGTGGCATCGAGACAAGGAGGGGATAAGAGGCTCCTTTTTTAGTTTGTTTTCTGAATGTTTTAAAATGTCACATATGCTTTGTGTAGACAGAGTTTAATATCAGCAAGCTGGCGGTGGTTGCCCCCGAGGCGGGTTGTTTATTGTTTGTGGATGAGGTTATAATTGTTATAAATGGGTTGGATGTGAGTCTGTGTGATGTGAGACTTCAGTATTGTCTGTGCTGCTGGTGTCACTTGGCCCACAGCTCCAGTTCAAGGCAAAGCAGGTAGCTGAGGCCATCAGCCAGCGAAACCCAGTGCTCGTGTTAGCCTGGGCTGTTCCCTCACCTCCCGTCACCTGTGAACGAGGGCACTTGGGGCAGGTGCAGCGCTGTCCAAATGAGCACGTTGTGTCGTGTGTGTGCACGTGCTAATGAACCCCCCAGTTTGCAGAAATCTGCAGACATAAGCACAAGCAGCGGCTTCGTGCAGAGAGCGGGGTGGTGTGACCGATGTGCTGGGGGCTGCCCGCGGCTGCTCTGCGCACTGGCTACTGGCACGGCATGGTTGGCCTGTAAGCTGGATTTAGATTGGATGTTAGGAGGAAGTTTTTTACTCTGCAGGTGGTGAGGCAGTTGCCCAGAGAAGCTGTGGATGCCCCATCCCTGGAGGGGTTCAAGGCCAGGCTGGATGAGGCTTTGAGCAACCTGGGCTAGTGGGAGGTGTCCCTACCATGGCGGGGCTGGAACTTGATGATCTTTGAGGCCCCCTCCAACCCCAACCATTCTGTGATTCGATGACTCTATGACCTGCGTGTACCCAGCACGTGCCCAGTCAGCCCAGGCATGTGTTCAGTGTGTTTCTGAAGGACAGGCTTGCTAACCAGCAAGGCTGAATGAAACCTCTGCTCTCTAAGAGTCACCCTCTTACTTGTATTTCCGTGGGTGTCATGCTTACAGATTGACGGGTGCTGCAATAGCTGATACATGCTTGTGGATGAAGCAGCACTCTGGGGCTCGAGCAGCTGGGACAAAAACTTCCCCTGTCCTTTGGTGACAGGAGTTTTAAGGGCCAGTAGCTGTCAGGTGTCTCTTCAGTTGTCGGGATCAGGCCAAACTGATCCCAGGTGGTTTTAATTGAAGCTTCATGGAAATGAGTCCCATTAGTGAGGTGAGGGAGGCAAAAAGCAGTGTAAACAGGAGGACATAAGAGATGTCTTTGTTCTTGCGTCCCCCAAGCAGCCCAGCATGGTCTGGGAACAGTGTGGTGTCCCCAGCTAGGAAAACAGCACCTCTCTCTCTTTGAACTCGCCTGACCTTTGACGTTATTTCAGTCTCATTCTGTGGAGTTCAAGGTACTGGCTGTGCTTCAGGAATTTGGAAGCATAAACACTCCTCAGCGTGGCTGGCACTATGACGAGATGAAAAGGGAGTTGGGAAGGAATAAAATACATCCAAAAGCCAAACAAGAAGTGTACACGGTTTGTAAACAAAGCATGTCGAGCTTCCCAGCGCTGGCCAGAATGCCCGCTTCCTTCCGCCCTCCTTTCCCTCCCGGACCCAAGGCTCTTCCACAGCCATGTGGGGCTTCTCTCATCACTTTAATACAACATATTAATTAGGGAGGTTTTCACTTAAGCCAAGGTGACTAGTTAGTAGGAAATTCCGAAGTCCACTGAGCAGCTACTGGTTTTGCTGCAAGTGTCATTTTTCTATAGCCTGACTGTAAATCTGGGTTTTTTTATCCCTTCCTGTTCCTCCCGTGCATGGGGAACCACGCCGTGCTGAGCTCGGCTGTGTTCCGGTGGTACACTGCTGCCCACTTGTGTGCTGGGACCTTGCTTTTTTATGTTGCATCTGTCCTTGAGCTCTGAAAATCCCTCAGGATTTGGTGCTGCTGAAGTTTGTGCCATGTCGGGAAAACCGGCAGTGCCAAAGCAAAAAGTCTGACTCGGGAACAATCTCCCATCCAAACGTTGCTCGTTCATTTTCCCCTCTGCCTTTGGAATGAGGTTATTGAGCTGAATGTGACATAACCCAATTTACAGTTTCATGAAGGACTTCCAGGCTTAGATTGACTGCGTCGAAGTGCACAGGTGACCACATCTGCGTGTTTTGAACTGGATATTTTATGCAAAGTCAGTCTCGCTTGTCCTGGTGCAGCTGTACCCTCTCTCTTTCTTTCCTGCTTCACTGTCCAGTCTTTCCTGGGAGCAGGAGAACAGGCTGTCACCAAGCCAGAGGTTGTTTTGCTGTTTCATCCACTCTGTATCCAGTGTGCACGAGGGGCTGCCCAGACTCTGGAGCAGAGGGGAGCCCTCAGCCTTTGCAGACTCTGTGACCAAAGAGCACCGGCTGCTCTCTCACTTGAACCTCTGGGCATCGCTGCAGAGGCTGAGGCTGCCCAGGAGTGGCAATAAGCATTCTTTGGGTTTTTTTGTCTTCTGCTTTTCCTCTGCACATGAAACATCTGTAGGTAATTAAATTCCCATTTCAACCTGTCTCTTGAGCAGCAAGCAGACACACATATGGAATAACACACGTGCTACATTCAATGAGCTGCAGCTCCTGCAACAGCTGCTAAATCCAGCACGTGCCGTTCCCTGGGGCTTGCATGCCACCTGCAAACCTCACCCCACCACACACGGCGGAGCCCCAGGGACCCTCTCGAGGCTGTGGGCACCCGTGCAGAGCTGTGCCTCTCCCTGCAGCTCCTCCCAGGACTGAGATCCCACACTGGCTCCTCGACAGCCTTCAAGGTCCGTGCTGGACTCACTTCCGGATGCTCAAACATGCGTTCCCCCCCAAGTAGACTCAACCAAGCCATTGACTGCTTTTGTACCCCCCTGAGGACTCCTTGCCCCTCTCCTAGGCCACCATCCTCTCCTACCAGCTCCTCCCTCACAAAGCTGTGTGCCTGTATTGCCAGCAACCACAAATATGAGTTTGATCTCACTAATTTTCTGACCCAGCGGCTCATCTAGAAAAGTACGCCAAGCACAGGTAAGTTCACGCTTTGGTGATGCTATATTTAAACTACATTTTTACTAAAGCTGGCATCACCTTGGTAGAGATTTACCTGTGTTTCACTCCACCGTGAAACAGAGGTGATATTGCAGCACTGAAGAACCAGTGACGACTTCTTCTGGTTTTTCTCTTCTACGAATCCTTTTAACATTTCTGAGTTTCATAGAATCACAGAATGGTTTGTGTTGGAAGGGACCTTAAAGATCACCAAGTTCCAACCCCCCTGC
>NW_010102906.1:58308-63787 GCF_000699245.1 Pterocles gutturalis
CCCCTTCCACTAGCCCAGGTTGCTCAAAGCCTCATCCAGCCTGGCCTTGAACCCCTCCAGGGATGGGGCATCCACAGCTTCTCTGGGCAACCTGGGCCAGTGCCTTACCACCCTCACAGTGAAAAATTTCTTCCTAATGTCTAATCTAAATCTCCCATCTTTCAGCTTAAAACTATTACCCCTCATCCTATACCACACCCCCTGACAAAGAGTGCCTCCCCATCTCTCCTGTAGCCCCCTTCAGGTACTGGAAGGCTGCTCTAAGGTCTCTCCCTGGAGCCTTCTCTTCTCCAGGCTGAACAACCCCAACTCTCTCAGCCTGTCCTCATACGGGAGGTGCTCCAGCCCTCTGACCATCTTCGTGGCCTCCTCTAGACCCACTCCAACAGGTCCAGGTCCTTCCTGTGCTGAGGACCCCAGAGCTGGACGCAGTATTCCAGGTGGGGTTTATTTTTCCTTTCTCCTGCCCTATTAAGGACCATGTGCCCTCAGAAGCACTTTATACAGATGAAGACCAGGGCTGGATTAACTGTTGTCATCTGCTTTATTTAGCTGTCTGTGCCACTGCGAATCTGCTGGGCAGGTCCCGTCCTCATGTACTCGAGGAAACGGTGACTCAGGCCCATGTTCCAGGGCTGTGTGAGAACTGCTGGGCAGGAAAATGGAAAAGGTTGGAGAAGGGACTGAAATAATGTGAATTTTTCTGGGTTTAGACTTGGAAAGTATGTGATTGATAGCACTTGTAAACATGTTTCTATTGCAACCATTTTCTAATGTGAGGTGACCTGGCAGGGATGAGCTTGTCATTGGGAAGTCAGAGAAAACTGCACGTGCAAGAGGAAGCCACTAGACAGGGAAGCATGTCCAGAAGTGTCTGGCAGCACTCTGCACACGAGGGCGGTTGTCTCACCCTCCGACAAGGTGAGTGCTCTTTCCCAGGCCAGCCATCAGGCCAGTGGTAGAGCCGCCAGAAGCTGGAGCTGCGCCCACAGCCAGCTGCTCCGCAGGGGCTGGCAGGTCACGACAGGGAGCAAAACATGTATGGGGTAGGACACTGTCCCACTGTGTCACCGTTGGCATGACACTCCCAAGTGCTGTTGTTGTCACAGAGTTTGTTGCCCAGCGTGCAATAAGTCAATATACACACAGAGCCGAGATCGTGGTCATTGCATGTCTGCGCAGAATGGGTGCTGGGTGGTGATCCACACAGGCAGCACACCCTGTTTCAGCAACATTCTGTGTTTATACAGGTCAGATCGTTAGTTCTGTCTACTTTGCCACATCCTTCTAACTATAATTGGTTAGTTTTTAATCTCTTCTTAACTGCAGTTGGTTAGTTCTTTTCTTGCTTTGATTTAGAAACACAGTGTTCCTTAAATTTATTACCCATGCTCGGTAGGTGGGGGTCTTAATTCAGGACAGTTGTCCCAACACTTGGAGATGTGATTTTTAGTATTATAATTATATTAAAATGACGATAGGTTACTTTCAGACAGTGCTAATCACTAACTTGGCTGACTGCTATTATTTTCCAGGATGTTTCTGTCTTCAAGGGTTCCATTTCTAACAAAATTTAGGTGATTAAAAAGTTTTTCTCAAGAGTCCCAAGGACAGCCTTCCTAATCTACACAGAGAGTACGTGCTTGTTACATTAGCTTCTAACTTGTGACACCGTGGCTGTATGGCTGCCTCCAAGCAGCAGTCATCTTCCTCATGTTTGGCTCATCAGGGGCAAGCCACCGTGGTCCCCCGTCTTTGAGCAGCAGTGCCAACATAAGCTGGGTGTACAGCAAATGTTGCAGGGTGCTGTCTCTCCTCACTCAGGTCACCAAAGTTTTAAATTCATCAATTGACCAAAACATGACCAGTTGGACACAGTAAAAGCCTCAGGAGAAAGAAGGTACATGTTACCGCATTGTCTGTCTTTGTGACTTGAAGATGCAGTGACAGGATGACAGCAGCAAGCTGCCGTATTCCCCACTCCTGAAAAGAAAATGGGGTCCTTGTTTTGGAAGTCCACTGCAAAGAACTCATTGGGAAGAAAATGGTAGTTCAGTGAAGTAGTGTACCTGTGCTTAGAACACCGAGTTTTTCAAGGGACACAGCAGCAGCAGGAACATTCCCAGTGCTGGTGGGTTGTTCACAAGCACTCACTGCCTTCTGCTGCTAATTCCTGTCTGTGGTGTCTTTGTGCCTTTGAAAGTCTGGAAGGTGTGAAGATGTTTTTGTTTTATCTGGAGATATTTTGATATCTGACCCCAGTCTTGTAGTAGCAAGGGAATGTTGCCCTGCAGGTAAGCTGCTTCTTTAACCCTTTGATTTTCTAGCTGGGGGATACAGCCCCCATGGGGAGATGCAGTGACAGGATGACAGCAGGAAGCTGATGTATTCATTGCTCCTGAAAAGAAAATGGGGTCCATTTTCTTGGACTGCTCACTTGAAGTGAGAGCCTCCACAGAACAGGGAAAGCATAATTTTCTCTAGTCTATTATCCCTGAAACATGCACCTGCCTTTAATTAGTGGTAAATTCAGTTGTTTCAACTAGTTTTCACTCCATCACTCAAGCCTGAAGGCAGGCAATAACAGTAGGTACAGTGACGTGCTGGTGCTGAGGCAGTCGGTAGCTAGAGGAATGGGAAGGGCAGCTGCACGTTGCCCCGGTACACAGCACACTGTGCACAAGGCGGAAGATAAATAACTGTCTCCCTGCAGATCTGCTGCAGTGGCAGTTTCCTGTCCTTCCACTGTTACTACTTGGAAACAGCAATGCCAAGTTACACTCAGAACAAAAATCCTTTGACCTGCCAAGGGAGAATTAAATTTCTGTTCCTGCCCAGTACAGTCAGGAGGGCTGGCTTGTATCTGTTGTCAGCACTGGCACTCCAGAATCAACCAGAGCTGGAAGCTGGGAAGAAAAAGTCACTGAATCCCCTTTCCTCCAAGGGAAAGGGTCAATGGCTATCTTCCAGTAGATCCAGCAGAGGCAAGCTGCTCAGCAGTGAGGTGGTTTGGGTTTGTTTGTTTGGGTTTTGGTGGTTTTTGGCTTGTTTATTTTTTTCCCTTTTTAAAACAAAAAACCCCCTAGGAACTAGAGCAGCACTACCAGCTCAGGTTTGGGTTTCTTAAGGGAAAAAAAAAAAAAACCCACACAACACACCATCACAAAAAAAAAAACACCAAAAAAAAATCAAAAAGACCAGCTCAGGTTTAGGTTTCTTAAGGGAAAAAAAAAAAAACCCCACACAACACACCACCACAAAAAAAAAACACCAAAAAAAAATCAAAAAGACAAATGAGTTTGAACTTTAAGTCAGTAATGAAAAAGACCAACACCAAAGTACAGAAGACTAACTTTGTCAGTTTGTTTTATTACTGGGCACAGCACAGTACCACCTCATATATATACAAGCCACAGTAATACAAACAGTCCCTATCCCTTTTTTTTAATAATAAAAAACCACACGGTATTTGTGAGGAGTCTGATGTCCCAGGGGTCAGCTCTCAAGAGCTATTTTGTTGCAGTAGCAACAATTTTCTTACAAAAATACTATGGGTTTTCATGCTGTTAACATGCCAAGCTGAAAAGTCTGAGCTTGCAGCAGTGTCTCTGCTTAACACGATCAAGGAAGGCTTTTCAGCAGCTCAAAGGCTTGCAAGTATGCCAAGTCATAGCCCGTTGCAGTCAAATATAAATACCAGACAGACACCCCAGTATGGAACTAGAACTCTTAAACGCTTCTATGGAAACCCACGGTATCCTGAAGCAGCAGAGGTTTACCCAGTACAGGGCTAGTTAAAATGCTGCTGCATCCAGAGAGCTTTCCTGCAGGCAGCACAGACTTCCCACACATGCAGGACCACTTCTAATGCAGTCAGTTACGTCTGTAGCAGCACAAGGTCAGTGAAGCTTGGAGAAAAGCTTCTGTCATTAAAGCAGGCTTAGTAGCTCCTCAGAAAACTGATTCAAAACTAGAAGGCACAAATGCAAGGTTGAATGTGGGCTACATTCCGCTGTGGCATGTGAGCAGTTTAGATACCCCTCCTAAGGGGAAATACAACACATAATAAATACAATTTTAGAAAGCAAGTGCATTACTGTGATCCTTCACAACACAGGTAAGTAGGATCCACAGGAGCCTACAGAGTCCAGTTCACTTAATATTGCACAGAAGACCTGAAATTTAGCGTCAGGTCATTGTACTGGAGGTGGGACATGGCAGGGGTTAAAAAAGGAAGAAAAAAAAAAAAAGTCTTATTTGGCAAAACCTGCCCAAGTCTCCACCACCACATAAACAGCTTTTTGCCAGTCTGAGGTAGAATTACACATATACTGCTTAAACCCAGTCAAGTCCTGCTCAACTAGTCTTCAAAAAAAAAAAAAAAAAAAAAACTATGCGTGTACAGAATAGATAAGCTTCTTTCTTCTCTAAAGAAAGTGAGTGCTTCAGGTTTGACCCCAGAAGCAAGTCTTACAGAGCAAAGTTCCAGGCAAGATCCCTGCTCCCCGTCTGGAAAGCAGTGACAGCTATCATGGTACTACAGGTAAGGAGTGTTAACAAGTGCTAACTGCGAGTCCTATAGCAAGCGTTTTACTCCATTTCCTCCCTCCCCTCCTACTTGCTAATTCTCCCTTTATTCATTCAGTCCAGTATATTTATCAGTGTTAAGATTGTCCCCATTGCTTTCTCCCTTATGTCCATTCTACTTGGGACACTGCAAAAAATTTTTCTGTATCAAGCCTTAGACTTCTGAGGGACATTTGTGGTTTCTTCTCGAGACTCCTCTGTGTAATATAGGCACGGAAGGATGGAAATAAGAGCCTCTTCGATGGAGAAGAGATGTTTATCCTCTGCTTGAGGACAGAAGTAGCGCATGAAGTCTGCCAGTCTCAGCAAGTACTCAATGTTATGACCAGCACAACCACTTGAGACAATGATTTGAGCTGCAATGTCTTCTTCAGATGCCGGCCCGAGGTAAGAAGGGTTTTGCGGTGTTGCAATGTAAACAAGGGCTAGGACGGGTTCCTCTGCATCTTTCTCCTGAGGGTAGAACTTCACCAACTTGGTGTCATAGCCTCCCAGGACAGCTTCTCGCATGTTGAGATACTGGAGCGACGCAGCAATCTGTTCCCCACGGACTTCATAGGCTACACCCCACGTGCACGCCTAAGAATGAAAGAGCACAGTGGTTATGGGATGCTGTAACCGCAGTGCACAAGCCCACTAACATTTCAAGGCAAGCTTGCCTTCCTTTGGGGTCTCTGCACAACCGACAGCGGAGGATAACACACACACACACAGAGACACACACGATGCTGGGAGGGCAGCCATCTGCTCCCACCTAACCCCCGGCGCAGCTCCCCGGTCCTCACCCCGCGGTCCTCCTGCAGAGTCACCACCCGGCCGGGCTGCGGGGAGAGACAAGGGGAGACCCGTTAGAACCCGGGCCCGGGCCAATGTCCCCCCACAGCCCCCAGCT
>NW_010102907.1:0-8612 GCF_000699245.1 Pterocles gutturalis
TCTCTAACATTCTGTGATTCTATGAAACTGTTCTCTTATCACAAGGTTTTCCGTAGCACTGTAGAACAAGCTCCATCTGTCTAACAAATAGTTGACTTCTAGTTTAAGGGTTAGAGGCAGGTTCATGTTTGTTTTATTAAACTTCTTTTAAATATAAAGCAATTTGTCCTTCTAGTGTGGAGATAGTTGGAGAAGGTGTGTTGCTTATGAGACACATTTGCCCCAAGTCTCACCCTTGGGGCATGTTAATTACATCTGGATTGGTGTAATTTGGACTTTTCTCTGATAGAAGTACTGGACCACATCACATTGAAATGGCAACAGCTGGAATTATATTTTATTTTCATTAAGTAAAATTGAATTATCTTTCTTACCTTGGAAACAGTATTGATGCTCCTTGTCAATCCTTCCAAAAACATTTTCTCCTATTGTGGTTTCATGGCTCTTTTAATTGCAAATTCGCCTAGGCTAAATTCTTACTCATATTTCATTTGGGGAAAAAACTGCCACGGAAGCATCTTTGAGAACTTGTATAAGTGAGCACTCAGGAAAAATGTAAGCTGAAAGATTTGGTCTGCTTTAAGCGCTACAGAAAACTGCACCTCTCAGTTGTCCCATTCCTTTGCTATCACTGGTTTCCCTAAATTGCTGGTGTTGAGATTTTTTTTTTTTTTTTTTGCATGTTCACTGGGTAAACTCTGCCATCTTTCCCTGAATTCTTTCATAGGCTGAGTATCAAGCTGGAACTTCTCACATTCAATATCCTTTATTACTACATTGCTGCTGACACTACTGACCTTGTGTCTCACTAAATGCCCTGCATTGGGCAACACTTACATCCTCTTCTTGGGTGCTGTATTTGTAGATCTTTCCTGGGAATTACAGTCCTATTGAAGGGCTGTGTCAGAAGCTGCTGAAGACTGTCTGTTTGTGACCTCATGTCCCTCAAGTCCTCTGTATTTCTTTCCTTGGTAACTACAATTAGGGTATGCGACAGCTTGTTTTTTTCATGTGTGCAGCAAGGACTTGTAGAATAGGTGGCATCTGTCAGGATAGGAAGGTGTCTGACTCTCTTTGGGTGCTCTGTTCAGGGTGTCCTGAGCTCCTGAGGCATCCTGAGCACCATCACATGGGCATTTCCCGGGGAGGGTCTGAAAGAGAAGCCAGGACGTGGTGGCTGCTGTGGGTTAGTCACCAGCCATGCATTCATATGTGGTCTGTATGGAAAGAGCATTGATGCCGGAGTGCTTTTGTCCTGTGGGTGTATGTGCAGGCAGACTTGCTTGGTCACTCAGGGACTGCGTGGTGCTGTGGTTGCTGTAGGATTATATGTATTATTTGGGCGGTGGCTTTGCCAGTCGTACAGCTTGTAAGCTATGTGGATTTTCCTAGAACGTAACTCAGTAGAAGCAATCAAGAACTATTTTAGACAGATTTGGAAACTATGTTGGAATTGTTTTTATGTATTCATAAATACAAATGTTTATGTAGAAGTTCTGAGTTTCAGAGTTAAAAGGTGACCATAAAGTCCCAGAAAAAAACAAACAGACAAACAAACCATATGACACTAAATGGAAGCCTCAGGATTTTCCAGGACTTCCATTAAGTCCTTTCTGTTTCCCAGAAAAACTGAAAATTCCCTATACTGTTTGTCACAGAGCTCTTGTTTCACTGTTGGCAGGATGGGAGAAGAGGAAGCTGTGGAAAAGAATTCTTGGCCCAGAGTGTAGGCAGCTCATTTAAAAAAACAAGAAGAGAAGCTTTACTGGGTGGGTTGATTTGTAAACTGCGGCCATTTGGAGTTACCTGTAGGACTGAGATGTGTTATCCTATAAATCACGGAGAGATGGATGACTAGACAGAGGACAGGGAAGCTGCAGTAGAGATTCACTTATCAAAAATCTCTAAAATGTATTCTGTTGTTATCCCAGCTAACTTGATTGACATCACCTTCACATGGTAGCACAGGTGATGTAGACACTTTTTAGTTGTATATTACAAATCTGTTACTGGCCATTTTCCTCTCTGCTTTACAAACATTTGCCCAAGAAAAGGAAGCAAAGCTCTTTAAGTGAAGCCCCTTTAACGGTGCAAAATATTTTCAGAAAACATGTTTTGGGCAAATGCTATTCTCGATCTCCCTGGGTTGTTTTCTTTCTTGTTTTGTGAGATGACTTTGTTATCTTCGTGAGTTTTTTATCGATATAATGGTTGTGGCTGGTGTGACGGAAGGGTCTTATGGTTAATATTTTATTCTGGCAAAGATCAGATCAATACCCTGTGCTCTCTCCTTTTTAAATTTAATTTTATATAGGCTGCTGCTTTTCCAGGGTTGGCAATTTCCTGCACAATCTTTCTGTCTATAGGTCTTTGAAAGTGATGTGAATTTGTCTCTCACAACTTTGACTTAATATTGATGTTGTGACTTGGAACGAGAGATCCAGGAGAGGTAAAAGACAATGTGTCCAGGCTTTATTTGCTGTGCAACCTTTTTGGCCTGGGAGTCTTGGCTCTCGTAAACTATGTGAACTCAGGCTTGACCTCAGCTTGTCAGGAAAGCTGTAACCTTCCTGCTCCTCCTCATCACCTCAAAGAACACTCAGGAGGAGACACGAGTAGGGAAAAAAGAATTTTTGAAGGACACAAACATGTGACCTACTTTTCACTGCTTTTTGGTGAAGTGTGTGTGTCTGACTGCTATTTCTAAGTTCACAATACTTTTCTCCATGAAATAATGATCTGAATTTTCTGTGTTACAGAAAATCCCTTTCCCTGATGCCTGCTTGTACAGCCAAGTTTCCATCTACCTGGTGGGAAACTTTCTGTTGTAGTGTTCTGCTGACAAATTGCAGTGTTTCACAGAAGCATGTATTGGCTCCATTGACATTTTCATTTCAGATATATTGTATTCCATTCATTTATGGAAAAGTCAAAAAGATAACGATTTTATCCAAACAGTCCTTTTAGGCTTTGTGAAAAGCATTCAAATGAAATATTTATAGACGATTTTGTTTCATGAAATATTTGGAAGTTTTGACTTTGAAAAGCTGCTTTCAAAGGTCTTTTTTTTTTTTTTTTTTTTCCTTGAATCGAATCTAGATGTTAGTATCTTGGAATTTATTATATGACGGAAAATTCATCTTCTAATTAGCTATATTTGTAATGAAGAAATTTCTTGTCTCTTTTTCGTAAGAATGATAGTGCTCCCTCCAGCTAAGTGAATAAATTCCACTCAGCAGCTTTAAGGCTGTGAGAAGCATTAATTGAATGTGATATTCTTTTTCGCTTCTGTACCTATGGTTATGTGTAGTCAAACAGCAGTATTGTTTTGCCCTGGAGTTGAATGCATTTTAATTCCAGATTAAATAAGTCATTCTACATGGTGACACAGAAATGTTTGTATTCTATAGGTGTTAATAATACTGATACAATAAAATGCAGAGCTGCGTAATTATGTTCATTTATCCTGCACTATTAAATACCTAATTTCTACTCAGTCTGAAGCCTGCTAGGTCTCTCAAGAATCCCTGAATATCCAGAACAAGAGCTAGAAACGGAAGTGCAATACTGCTGAAAAGAAGAGATTGTCAGCATTGCAACATGTTGTAGAGATTTTGTTTCACAGCAGAAGATTATGAAATGAAAACTTGGTTTAACTCATTTTTTAGTGATGTTACATTATCTCCCTCTTGTTCCTCCTAAGATCTGTTGGTAAGACAAACAGTATGTCACAGAAGTCATCCCAGTAAAACAGAAGTGATACTCTAAAAAACATGCTTAGCTTAGTTCTTCCAGTTATATATCTGGAATGTGCGTAGAAGTTGGGGTGCAGCTTAAAGGCTTTGTTGGCAATTGTTTTGGGGTGCCCGTCCTAAAGAGTTGCACTCCTGGTGAGAAAAAGGATCAGATATCATAAACTGATTGCCAAGAACATTTTTCTGAGATTCTTGGTCTTGGGGACCACTAATGACCTGATGCAATGGCAACCCTCTGGCCATCTACATTGTGCTACAAGAAGAAGGAATGCAGTGGCTTTCCCTTTTGCTGGGAAGGTACCACTGAAGAGAATCCCACCATGAAAAAAAAACTGAGGACTGATGCTTTCTACAACTCCAAGCAGCGTGGCTGAAGGGATTGGAAAGCTCTCAGGAATGTAGGTCCTGAGAGTTTTTGTGGGTTTTTCATCATAAAGAACAGCTTTGTAGTTTTCAGAGGATGACCTGCATACAAGCAGACGTCACAAACTGGCAAAGGTTTGCCTGTGACTTTCCTAGCTAAACCTCAGGCTGAGCTTCTGCCTGTGTTTCTGAAATGGACTCTGCTGGAAAAAGAGCCAAAGGACTCTGCTTCTCTTCCTAATTTTTATCTTGTTTTGCTGGTTTCATCGTATGGGGATCTTTCACAGATTGCAGTGCCTTGCTGCAGCCTCAGTGTCTTCCTGTCCAGGAAGACCAGGACAGGACTCAGATGTTGGCTGCTGTTCATCTTGTGCTTTGCTCTCCTCAAAGCTCTGAGGAGCAGCCCAAGCATGCCCAAAGAATGTGGCTTCACTCGTGTGAGAACCTGTGTTGTGTAGACAAGCTGATGAGATTTTAAATAAAGGAAGTGGCCTCAAGTTACACCAGGGAAGGTTTAGGCTGGATATTAGGAAAAATTTCTTCACTGAAAGAGGGATCAGGCATTGGAACAGGCTACCTAGGGAGGTGGTTGAGTCACCATTCCTGGAGGTGTTCAAGAAACGTGTAGATGTGGTGCTTAGGGGCATGGTTTAGTGAGTTAGGTGGTGTTGGGTTGGACTTGATGATCCTTGAGGTCTTTTCCAACCTTAATGATTCTATGATTCTGTGATTCTATGAAGTAAGTACAGGCAACAATTGTTATATTTTAGCTTCTGAAGACCAAAAAGGTAAGAGCAAGATGCAAGAATCAACAGTTTTGAAAATATTTATACTCTAAAAGAGCACAGGTATTGGTGTGCTGAAAGGAACCGTAAACGTATATGTTTGCTGATATTCCAAATATCGCTTGTAAAGATAGAAAATACTTAACTTGAACCCTCATCCTTGGCTGTTACTGACTTCCCTGGAAGCAGGTTTGGGCTTGTGATCCAGAACAATATGCCCCCCAGGTGGGCTTTTAAGCCAGGGATAAACTGTAAATTTATCAATTTCTTAGTTTCTCTTCTTTTTAAATTTTTTTTTTTTTCCCCCGCATGGTTATAGACTCTCCCTCCCACCTCTGGCAATATTAGGAGCCCAGCGAGGGCTGGTCCTCCTTCAAGTCTTCTCGAAAACACTGGGGTTCCTCACTAGAAATCTCCTTCCCCGTCTATTCTTCCCAGTGGATCACATGCAGTGCATTGCTCTGGTAGGAGATACCTCACTCTTCTAGGCCAAGTGGGATCCCATAGTTCTCAAGAATGTAGGCAGGCTCTGCCCTTTGCTTTACTGTTGCCTTCCACAGCACATCAGTGAGGTGCATGAGAGTGGCCTTTCTTTTGTTCACTGTAGGAGTGTTAGCATGATTTTATTAACAAACACGTATGGTAACTCAGCCTGACACGGGTTTGCTTAAAAAACCTCTTTCCCTGCCAGTATGGGTAGTCTGACAACATATTTTAGTGGTCTGTCATACAGATTCTTTTTCATGTTTGCTCAGTGGGCTAGGCATTTATTGATTTGTTTGGGATTTGTCACAACAACTGGGGAAAAGTATTTTGAACAGTGCTTTGGACAATGTCTGCCTGAAAAGCTGTACAAATTGGCAAGGGGAATTAAGAGATCTGAAATCACTTTTAACTCTGTTAGCAGGATATATACTAAACTGAAGGAATATCTATTTAGGTACACTTGTGAAATCAGGAGACAAGATTGATTTTTTTCTTTTTTTTTTTTTTTTTTTTGGTGTGTGTGTGTTTATAAGTAGGACTCTCTGCAATAAAGATATGCAGTTTCTGACTTGACTGTGCATTGCTTAGGTTACACTCGGAAGGACATAAAGGAAAAATGAGACTATAGATATGGCCATTGGTAAAGTCTTCAAGATTCCCATTTACATTCCTGGTAAGAATAGGACTCCTGATGATAATGAGCAGAGAAAGAATAATTGAGGAGAGGAGGAAAGTATATATGAGACTATTAAGCAGTTTTGAGAAAAGGTGAATTTGTTTATTTACAAAGGAGACAATCTTTTCACTGAATGAAGATATTGTATAATATTTTTTTTGTTGTTTTGAAGATTGGGGTGAGGAAATTGAGGATCAATCTAGATTTATCTCTTTTTATTAATGTTATGTTTTTGTAAGAATATATAGAGATTTCTTTCTTATAGCAGCCATTCTGTATTACTTGGAAAATGATAAAGAAAGGATTCCCTGCATACAGAAAACGTCTACTTTCCAAACTCAAGGTTCAATTGGCAAGGAGAGAAAATCAACTGGTGCTGTAGTGACTTCCTGGTTCTGAAAAAAAAAATAAAATTGGAAGGTCATGGTGAACAAAGAAAGAAGTGTTCATAAATCCAAGGTGTCCTTGAGGAAAACAAGGCTTCTAAGGCTTTGGAAGATAAAGCAGCAAGTTCTGAGACTCACAGGGGCAGAAATTAATGGAAAACAGGAAAAGAATTAAAAGGCTTCAATCATTAGTAGTTTCAAAGGAACTGTTTCCTTTGTTTTCCTTGCCTTAAATGGAGACTGATGTGGATCCTGGAGATCTAGGCTTAACTTTGATGCAGAGTTTGAAAGAAGTTTGAAAGAAACATTTGTGTCTGTTGACCCAAATGATAACCTGACACTGAGCACGGTGTTGCACAGAACTGATGTCAGCCCCACAAGACCAGTGCTGAATATGGCCTTGAGGTCTTCACAACCTCCTGGGGACAGCAGAAATCACCATCTCCACCCCTCAACTTGAAAATTATAATGGAAAGGAGAGGTCATCTGTGCTTCCAGAGGAGTCAGTCAGTCTCTGTCTTTCAGATCTTTATTATTTGTGCTCTAAGGGTGGCACTGCCGAACCGTAGCCATCTGAATGTTCAGCTTCTCATCATATAGCTTGCTGCCTGATCTCCTGCTCTCTGTAAGGCGATGCATTCCCCCTGCCTCTGGTGGCCCTGAATGCAGTGGGGTGAACAGCCATCCGGAGCTGTCTCCCTCCATACTGCAGAGAAAGTATAGACAACTGATTTGATTTAGGCTATATCAAACTCCTAGCTCACTGTGGTGAGAGGAGACGTATCCAACCATAGCTCACTGGGGCTAGGTCTGACTACGACAAAAGGAAGAAAAAAAGGAGTGAGGGCTATAGTGAAGGTGTAAGAGAAGAAGTTAAGTGGAAATAAAGATGATGGATCCCTACTGCAGGCTCTCTAAGGTAAAATGTGACGTGAATGTGACTGGATTAATGGCACTCACTAGTACCACTGCCTGCTGAAGCCTGGCTGTCCCAGAGGGCAGGGATACAACAGGTGCAAGAGTTACTCAGGGGACTAGCAGAGGATAATAGGAATGGTCACCCCATCTCATTCCCTGGTGCCACTGGCTGGGGTGAGCTCCAGGATGGGTCTCGGAGAGAAAGGAGAGTTGTGGGCAAAGAGGAGAGAGAGGCCTGTGCTAACCAGGAGAGTGGACAGGATGAGAGCTGGCAGAATGAGGAAGTCTCCAGTGAAGTCAGGGAAAAAAAAGGGTCTGTCCTTCCTGAAAAAGCCTTCTTCCAGTAGGGAAGTTTAGGCATTTCCAGCTGAGGGGAACCACGTTTATGTCTTGTATCAGGCCCCCAAAGTGACTTCATGAAAGAGAAGCAAAATATCAAAGATATTTTCAGAATAATGTGGTGTTGAGATCTGGGTCATTGGCCTGCAGTCCAAAGAGCTGAGGAGACCCAGGAGTAAGCAGGTTTCTGGCTTCAGCTTCCTACTCTCTTCACAAGGATTGCAATATGAAGGGAGAACAGTACTTCTCCCTGGGAGAAGCAAAATTCAACTAACCGAGCACCTTGATGCCCTGTTAATTTCTGCCCCTTTTTGTGTGTGTGTGTGTGTGACCTCTTCAGACAGTTGCCACCTGGAACATGTTGTATTGCCATTTCATTCACTTTCTTTCCATGGAGGTGGAAAATGTGCGAAGCCTGTTGAAGAATGCATGCATTCCACAGGTTTAGGTAACACTTGTGAGTAGTTTGATAATTTTTTTGAACTTCTGAATGCATCTACTTTTGCAGCCATTCTACAAACTGAAAGAAGTGTCTATAATTCTCAATCAGGGAGGTGGGGTAGCTGCAAGATTTTCACAGAGTTCACACCATATTGAAATAGGCCAGTGAGAGGCTATGTTGGGGACGTCTAGCAATTTCCATTCTAATTTGGAAACAGCCCCACAGTATATCTGATTGCTCTGGCCCTAAGCTATTATCTTGGACCAGAACGGAGGTGGCTGGTGATCCAACATAAGCTGCATCTATGCGACTGGAAAAAGTAGACAAGGATGGTTTGGGCATAGTGATCCCTGAATGCTAATGAAAAGAGAAAAATACCTGGCACCATTACAAGTCAGGCACTCTGAGGATTTCAAAATTGTGTCCTTTTTTATAACAATAATAAATTTGTCAGTTATGTAG
>NW_010102907.1:8624-39850 GCF_000699245.1 Pterocles gutturalis
AATGAATGTCTTTTACTGCATTCAGAGCCATTGCTCCAAATCCAGTGAGATAATGGCCAATAAAACTTTGAGCTGGGAGGTTGAGTTCTGCGTTACTAAAGCCTTCATTATGTGTGGTTTTAGAAAATGTACACATGCGCCAGAGTGTCTCATTGTTTTTTTTGCTATTTTATTATTTTGTCAGTATGAAGTGGCTCTGATTCCAGCTATGAAATGCAAGTTTAGCTTATATTGATTCTACTGTCCATGTATAGGTCCTTAACAGCTTTGCAGGATGCTGTTAAGAGCAGTTAGGTTTTATTTGCAGCCAAACCATACTGTACTCTGTTCCATATCAAAACAAATTGCATCTCAGTCTGAATGTACTTGATTTACTTTTTTGTTTGTTTGTTTGTATTGTAGAGGGTTGTAACGGAGATCTCCCATTTTTTTGAATGCTTAGAGGGAGTCAAAGCCAACCTTCTTGGGCACCCCAAGGCAGGGAATGTGACTTTGCAGTTCCTAGAACTGCATTGTTAAATGGCAGTCTCTGCTGTGGGCCCATAGCATGGCACCCACAGTCCGACCAGACTACCCTTGTCTTTATAGTATAGGCCAGATTATTCTTTATGCGTTAGGCTGAAATTCACCATTAAGTCATCTGTTGCAACTTCTAGGATAACACAGGTTTCCTTTAAATCTTTGACAAATACAGTAACTCCTTGTTTGTAAAAAGTTTATATTTGGTCAGGCTGGAATAAAATTAAGAGCTCTTCTATAACCACATTCAATTTTCAGCACTCAATGAAAGTACTCCATCTCATGAGAAGTTAGCATCTGAATCTGTAGGTATATCACCTTACCTGTCCACTTGTTGGTTCTTTGAATGTTATAAATCCAATTCACAACAATGGCACTTGCCATGTAGTGTCTTTTTTTTTCATAACTGGTGTACAGTTTCAAAAATTATGTATATGCTAGCACCCATCCTTGAAGGGTTGACATTACAGACACAATGACTTCAAACAGCATTGAAATACTGCAGCCTTTAGGGTGAGGTATGTGAGGCCTTTTTGTAGTACAATCAACACTATGCTAGGAAAAACGTGACAACTCAGCCTGGAACAAAGCTAGTAGACAAGGGCATGTGCTTGCATGAAACCCCTACCTTGATGAAATGATGCTTATAAACAGCATTGAGCCTTTTTCAGGGGAGACTGGCCACAAAGCACATTAAGACCTTACAATTTAAGACACTGTTCTAGCAGGAAGGTGGAAGGAGAGTTGGGCACGCGCTGGCTGCCACCGTGCTCTGCTCTGAAAGACATCTTTCTGGGAGGGCAGCAGTGTATTGGTTGTGGGTCCCTTCCTTGGGTAAGGAAAGCTCAGTGCTTATGGTACATCTGCCAGAGGATCAGAAAATGGAAATTGTTATTCTCCACTACCTTTTTCCTATCTCTGATACCTCATCTGTAGTTTTAGCACAGTAGTTTCACATGCGTCTATCTGGGGCTGTGCAATAGACATACTGTACCAAAAGGGTGTAGAGAAATTTGCTGTTCCCCCTAGCAGGTTACAGCACAGATGTGCCACCTGGAAAACTCTTCCTGAAGTCACCTGACCAGAGTTTGTTGTTGGTCATACACATCTGGAGAAATGCCATCGTCTTCAGTACTGTCCCTTGAATTGGATACAGGCAATGGTAGGCGATCAGACCTTTCTTTTTATCTAAGGAGTCAGAGGCAATTGCAGTGAGAGGATTTTAAAGGTGAGAGCTGAAATCAGAGAATTACTTCAGTTTTGTTTTATTTTAGAGAAAGACATTAAAGTTTTGAATTTGTTATATCTGGCTGTCAGACGCACTAAGGTTTACCATGGTTAATTTGAGAGAACTAAAATATAAAACAAAATCACTTAAAACCAGGACCAACATTCATCCTTTCCCAGCCAGTGTGTTTGTAAACAATATAGTATTACAAAACATACTTCTAATTGAGTGTTACTGTTTCCCCTGTAAGGATGAGGAAACATTTGCACCCATGGGGAGCAGCATTCTGCTAAATATTTGTAGATCAGCTGCACACCACAGAAAGAGGTCCGAATGGTTCTCTCATATCCACATGCTTTTGATAACCAGTACTTTTTCTCCTCTGTGGCTGGGAAACTCCTTTCTTAGTCTTCTACTTTTCCTCCTACTGTTGGCCAGCAGGCTACAAAACAAGTGTCCCCTTGCCAAGACTCTGGTAAGTCCACTCAGGCCAAGTGCTGACAAACATCTCTTTCCTCGCCCCCTCATCCTCGTACTCCTTTCCAGGGTACAACACAGGTGCTTAGAGGGCTTCAGTTGCCTGCTACTATGACTTGCCATGTTGTACAGCGCTGCTCAGGAAACAGCATCTGCAGAAGAATGCCACTGACGTCCTGTCAGATGTTTTTGGCAAAGAAGTGAAGGGGAAGGCTCGCTTTGAGCACAGGAGGCTTAAAGCTTCTGTGCTGGTCTCCAAAATCTCTCCAGGGCCAGAGCACTCAAATGGGAGTCTTACATGGGGTGGGTAGGCTTGGATCTGCACCAAGTCAGAGAACTGAGTGGTGGGAAGATGCAGGGTCTCAGCTCACGGCATGCATCCTCTGTAATGCACTTTGAGCGCATTATTTTCTGATGGGAGGTAAAATGTTCAGCCCCTCTCCTTTTCTCTTTTTTGAATTGCTTTGCCTACTGCTAATTTACATCTCAGGCATAAAAGAAATCTTTGTGTTCAAATGAAAAACATAAAGCTTCACTCTAGAGACAATTAAAAATGAACAGACAAAATATTATAATATACTGAAAAATATTCAAATGCTTTTAAAATTTTTCCAGAAAAGTATGTCTGAAGATCTGTGTGCCATTGCAGAGATTAGTCTAGGGGGATTTGATCCATCAAACAGACCAATTTAATGATTTTTGATCTTTACTGAAGTGGTGAGAGAATGGAAATGAGCAAAAAAAAAAAAAAAAAAAAAAGGAAAGCAGCACAGGAGGTAGAAATTGTGGAGAATACACCAGGAATTTCTGGAACATTTTACACTTCAAAAATATGCACATGTGGGTTGTGAGCTGCTTCATAATGATTATAGGACCTGCCTCAAAAAGTCTGTCAGAAATTCCAGGGGGCCAAGGCGCTCATTTATTTTCAGATGAGACTCTGACAGTAGAGCAAACCCAACAGAAGGGTCCCCAGGAGTGTTTTATAGCCATAGTGGCCATGTGATGCAGACCACTGGTGCTGTAGGTGTCATTCAGGTGTCTCCAGATACGGTTCAAATGTCCAAAGACTGAGGTTGTAAATGACAATAACAAATTTTGTGCCAGAGCAGTTATTATCTGTGTCTTGGGTACTATGACTGACTTGATGGAGATGCAGTCTTCTGCCCAGATCCAGTCCACGACAAACTTGTCCTGACGAGTGGTCTGCTGGTGGAGAGACCCAGAGCCTGTGGCTGCGAAACCCTGGTGAGAGGCTCTGCTTTACCGCTCTCCTCCCTGTGTTGAATATCCTAGTTTTATGTCATGTACAACAGACGGTACAATAGAAAGACAGAGCTGATGGTTCCCTATCTGTCACCTGACTAGGAGTAGTTTCCCAAACGTATGCTTCCTGCTTTTCTTATGTCCAAACTAAGCTACAGAGAAAGGATTTATTCAAACACAAACAGAAGAGGAGCAGGAGGGTAGGGGGGAGCCACTGGCATGGTGTAACTTTATCTTGAAATAGTGTTTAGGTTTGTTGTGATCAGACTTTATGATTGAAAATTAGTCCTGAAGAGGACTAAGAGATCATTAAACCATCTTACCTTCTGAAGGCAAGTGAAACTATATCACCATCTTCCCTGACAGATGTGTGTCTAACTCCTTCTTCAAGGTATCCAGAGATGGAGGCTTGAAGTTGGGGCCTCAAAGATTAAATAAGCATTAACATGCTTTAGCAATGAGCAGCTGCGATTACTAGAATTAAGCCTGTATTCTAAGGAGGTGGTAAAATTAATCATCACTTTACATAATCAGTGTGTAGGCTAATTAGCCAAACCACAAAGCTAATTCAAAATTAAGCTCTGGAGAAAGGTGAGACAGTAAATATCCTGGTTTTGTTTCCTGCCCCCACCCCTCTTTCAAAATTGAACTCTGTCTTTTATTATACCAATTTGTAAACTAATGATAAGTAAACATCTTAATACCTTTTGGTAGTGGGAAAGGAGGGAGGAATGCAATCAGAATTGAAGGCATTCGGTCTGGTTTTAACTGCGAGTTACCTTCTGCCTTCACTTTGCATGGGGTGGAGGTGAGCAGGGCATGCATGGTAAGGCAGTAACTAGTTAAGACTCTCCAGCTTCTTACCTGCCTTTGACTTGGAAGCCACTAAGCTCCCCTCTGTTGGTTTGCAAAAACTGCTGCTGGAAATCTGTATTTATTACTAACTTGAGTCTATCTGATCTAAATATCTGGCCAAATGTTTTTGTCTCTTTTGTGCTTACTGTAGCCTTCTTCATCATCCTTTCTCTCCAAAATTGCTGAGGGATGTATGGAGAACATTATCTGTGAACTGTAGTCTTGAATTCAGAATTGGGTCATGAGTTATTGTCTGAGAATTTGGTCCTTAAAACTAAACTGTCAGCAGTAGTTATGGAAATTGCTAGGAAATACACTGTTAAAAAAAATCAGCTTGTTTTGACCTGCACAACTTCTTATCAGGCTCTGTGGGGATTTGATTCCAAGTCCAGTACAGCCAAAGGAGACCACTGTACTTCAGTAAGGCTGGGATTTGGACATAAGTTAGGCTTACTTTATAGCGCTGACTTAATTCTGTCACATACCTTCATCTCTCTCTGATATTTTGCTCCAGAGCCAATGTAGTTAAGGCTACAGGGTTTTGAGCTGAGTGCACCCTTTACAGATATAAATCCCTTTTCTAAAATGGGAAAAAGAGAAGTATATTGTGACTGACAGCTCAATCTGAGCTTTGCATCTAAGCAAAACCCCAGTCCACGTGTGAGGCAGGAAGTGAATTGCAGAGCTTCAGAAATAGCACAGAAACCTACATTCTGCTTGCAAATGCACCCTTCATAGCTCCCGCAGGGGCTGTAGCTCAGCCCCCTGCAACAAAGGCAGCAAGCCGGGTGTGGAAAAACACATAAAAAGCTATGTTATGATATACACTCACAATAAGGCTGCCTTATAGTGGGTAGGAATTCTTCTAATTGCTTGGAGTATGTGTTGGAAGGCTGCCTTAATGCAGAGAGTTTGCATGGAAATGGAGCTGAGCATGGCAGAGCAGGATTTTGAAGGTTCAGTCTGGTCCCATGAAGGTGCAGTTGGTTAGGTCAGGCTTGGTGCACGCCAAGGGGAAATGAGCCAAAATTCAGTACCTTTGGCTGAGCATGAGAAGTGAGACCTGGCATTTATGGCTAATGAGAGGTGTCAAAGTGGCTCTGGGCAGGCTGGGCTCCATCCAGCGGGGTCTGGTTTGCTTTAGTTTTGTTTCTCTTACAATGGGACTAGGTTTAAATTACGGTGGGTCTGTGGCATGACATCTGACTTTTTAAAAATGACCCAGAAAAGAGGTTCAGCTGACCCTGCATGCTTTTTCCCAGCTTCTAGGACTGACTCTTTCTTTACACAATTCTGTAATTTCTAAGATATAGTGTGGGCAAGAATACACATGTATACAATATGCATAAATGCATGCCCAGAGATTACTCTGGTAGTGGTGGCATCGCAGCATGGGACAGAGCATGGAAAGGGCTAAGGTGCAAGCAAACCAGCTGTCACATCCTGCCCTCCCCATACCAGTGCATGATTAAGATCATGAGCTGGATTGTGCCCTGCATGCTCTGGTGAGGGAATCGACGTGGAGTGGTGACATGCTGGCAGCAGCTGTGGGAAGCCTGCCGGCATCGCGCAGATGAGCACAAGCACAACATCCCTGTTCAGCCTCTGTGTGGGATCCAGGACACCTCCAAAATATCACACAGGGTACAGTCTAGCCACACACATGTCATGTGTGTCTGATGCATTGCCCCTAGTGAGTAGTGGGAAGGCAGAGTCCAAGTGCCCTCACCAGGCTGTTGATGGTGGGAAAGGAGTGGAGGGGTGGTAGGAAGCCGTGTCCTAATTCCATCAGTGAGGGAGAGGTGGTTTTTTTGCACCTCTGACATTGTTTGCTGCATCAACTGGCTTCTGAATCTACCAGCGCCTATCCAAAGAGTGTTAAGACCATGGAGGATCTTATTGATTTTTTTGGAAGGCATGAGCTTCTAGCACTTTCTGAAAACTTGTAGATGAAATCTTAAAAATCCTGAAGTTTCTAGAGAAGCAGTGAGAAACAAAAGACACAGGCACGTTCACGCTGTGTGGTATTCTGTCATCGTGTTTAATGCAGTTCATAGTAATTGTGTATGTGCATGTGTCTGTGTGTAAATACATATACATACGTCTTTGTTAAGCAGTTTCTCTGCTTATGATTCTAGGAGGGTTTTTTTGTTAAAATTGAGAAAATATATAATTTCATATCACCTGTATTTGCAATCTCATTGTAAAAGAAAAGCTTTCTGGTAGCTTCTGTTAGTGCATCTCAAGAACAAATATCTGAATCTGGTTTATTCGGATACATCAAACACATTTGGTTTCAATGATGGAAATTATAAAACCTTTTGGAACGTCACCTTTTATTTGCCTGAATGGAAAATAAACAAGCCTCTTGTTCATTCCCACCTCAAACAATAATAATGTGGGAATTGTTCTGAATGCTGGAAAACACCCGTAGGAGATGCAAAATGGAGAAACAGAATTGTCAGCTTTCCCAGATGATTAATGCTGGTTTTTAAACTAGAGAAACAAAATTTCATATCAAACAGTAATTTTCAGAAAATCACAACTAAATGAGAGGACAGCTTTCCATTGGTCCAGTTTTAATTTGATTTTCATCTATACTGTGTGGTATCCTTTTCCATGATTAATCCTATGGGAGAACTTAATCTGAAGCAGACTATGGGAAAGCAGTCTAATGAAAGCACTTTTGCAACTTTAAAAACACAACCATTCCCAGGATGCTCCAGTTTGCTATTGAGAGTGAAGGGAAAGGAGATAAGCACAGGATGGTTAAGGGCTGGACTTCCATCCTCCATCAACACCTCCATGTGTGCTGTGCACTACTGCCATGCCATGGCAGAGCTGTAGGTTTGGGGTGGTGGTGCTGCCACCCTTCCTTTGGCAGAGCCATGCAAGGATATGTCTACAGCCCAGGCTACAAATGGGAATAACTTGCCGTTGGCCACTTCCATCAGTAGAAGTTTTATACTTCTTTTCTTACTGTGCATAACAGGTTTTTTTTCTGCCAACAGCTTCATTGATCAAGGTATAAATGAAGGTAGGGAGCTGTCATTTGCTGTCCTCTCTGCAGAGTGCTAGCTCTGCAACCTCAGGAATGAAGGAAAAAAATGAAATCACCGTGCTCCCCTTCTGCAGAGCAGTCATTAACCTCACTAACCTGGAAGGAGGTAGTTTTTTTTTAAACCCCATGCCTCATGCCTGGGGCATTAGTCATGTGACTGCTCTTAATGTCAGCACTGATGTTTGTAAGTAAGTATGTACTCCCCTGAAAACATAAGCTGGGTGAGTAGAGATTCCAGCTGTGCAGATCTATCCCAAGGGGATGGAGAAGAACAGGGGTTACAAAATAAAGGCCCAAACCAGCCCTGTTTATGATAAAGGAATATCTACGTGTTTTCATTTGTAAATGTGAATTTCAAGGAACAGATACATATATATATATATCTTATTCAGTGTGAAAAAGAAAAGGCTATTCACCAATGTTTTAATATTATGGCTTAATAAATGACACTTTCCAGAGTCAGTTGTGACTTTAAGCCATATCATGGCTAAAAATATTAAGGGAAAGATCACCACAGCAACAATCATATTGCTGCTCTTCTGCAGAGGAAATGGGGAAACAAACTTTGCCAACCTGAATAAATCATCTAGATTATCAGAATTGTAAGGAAAGCTGTATGTAATCAGTTATGTGCATGTGTGCCTGTGAGTGTGTGCACATGTGTTAAGTGGATTGCAGCCCGTTAAATATGTATGTCAAAGGGACAGCTCTGAAAATATGCTCAAGAGAAAAAAATTGCCATGGTTGTGGTGGTAATTTTTTTGTGGCCAGCAGATACCATGTGCAGCATGGTGCTCACTGCAATGCTGGGGGACTCCAGTCCAGCTACTGGGCTGGGCTGTCCTGCCCCTGGTGTCATGGAGATGGGATGGAGGACACTGGTCCTCTCTTGGTCCTGCTTCAGTGTGAAGCTGGAACGTGGCTAGTCTTCTCACCCCGATTTGGGAGCGCAGATGCACTCTTACTCCAGTGTGGCTGCTGGTTTTATGCATTGGGGGTGGTTTGCTTTGCCAAAGAAAATCGTCTTGTTAGCCAAGGAGGGAAGAACGGGGATGGAAGGGTCGGGGTGCAGGAAGAATATTGTCACTGGTTGACTTGAAGCACCTTGTCCAGGAGTCTGCACTGGAAAGGTCCTCTTACCAGGCTGCCTGTATGGTCAGTGGAGAGAGGCTGGCTTTTTTAGAGGCAACCCAAAGAAAGACTGTGACTTAAAACAGTGGTAATGATGTCAAGATCTTTGAAAATTCAGGATGCATCAAAGGTTCCAAAATCATGTTAGGGAAGCCCAAAAGCAGATGGCTTTTTCTGTAGATACTCCAAATGGGGCCAGGATACCACTGGCATTACTTAGCTCATCTAGCCGAGCTTAAGTTTGCACTAGCCTGCATAAGAGAAAATAAAATACTGTAATGTGGATGCAGACTGAATTCCAGTAATCACCCATACCTGATGGTAACGTGGCTGGAGAATGGCTGAGATGGCTGCTCTCAGAAGTGTACGGGGCTTTCTCCTGGCTTGCAGTACATGCTGTTCAGGGCCTTAAGGTGCCAGTGACAGAGCGGATACATGGGCAAGCAGGAGGCTTAAGTTTGATCACAGCTGAAGAGTCTCTGTGGCTTTCACTGTCATTACCTCTAGCTTGCTGTAAAGAGCAGTTTATGTCAAAATTGGTTACCCTGCAATATTCTGCTTTTCATTTTTTAAAAAACAAACTTTAAAATTTGCTTGCCAATTCATTTCAAGAACACTATGAGCACATCCTCTCCTCGCTCTCTTCTTTGGCCTTTGCTATCTGCCGCCTTGCTGTGCCCACTGTGTCTCTGAGGGTGGCAGACTGCTTAACTGCAGAGCCTTGCCACATGGCATGTGCTTTTGGGCAGTATTTTGTGCTGGCTGGCAGTGACACTGAACCATTGCAGTGGGGAAAAGCTACCAGCGGCAGCTGGAGTTATTGAATCCTACATCACCCTGGAACAGGGACAGGAATCCCAGAGCTCAGGGGGTTTTTGTGGAGGTCTGCTGCAATCCTGATGTGTGAGTGACTGAAGGAGATGAAAGTACATCTGGATGGGCTAAGGAATACATATGCACTAGATTTTTTTTTGCATTATATTTAATTCAGTGCTTGTGCGTTAGGCTTTTTCCTCCATCTTTTTTTAATGTTCACTTGTTTTTCCTGGTAAGGAAAGCTAAGAGTGGTGCATATGGTTAGATGAATGTTTACTATGATTCCATTATTGTGTGCTGGACCTTTAAAAATAAAGTGTTCCCCAGGCTGTTGTTTAGGAGGGATTGCTATGCATCAGTGCAAGATGGCCCTTACAGTGCTTGTTTTCTGTCATGTAGTTGGTATTTCTCTCCTTACTTGTTTGATTTAATTTGAGACAAAAACCATTCTGGTTGTAGGCAATTTTGATTTAGGTGTTCAGAAAATGGAACAGGATTATGTCTGTGGAAAAGATCACAGAGGAAATCCTACAAGAACAGCATGTTGCTTCATCCACCATCCTGTCAAAACCAGATCTGGTCAGGACATCAACTCTGTACTGCCCCAGCCTTCCTTTTAGGAGGACAGATTCTAAACTAGATGATAATCCATACTGATTTTCTTTCCCCTTCAAACTCCCTCTCTCCAAACTAAGGTCTGTATATTAGAACCAACACCCTGGTCTAGAAAGCTGGATGGATACCTTGCTGCAAAACTCACGCTAGGTTCCTGATAACAAGATAATATCTAAGAAGCCACCAGTTTCTTTCATCTAGATCTACTGGATGAAAGTCTCAAATATCCAGAAAATATTTAGACTATCTGCAGGTCAGATGCTTCTACCGCTTATGTATTTTTGTCACAGAATCGGCTCGCTTGCATTATAGTTTGGTAATAAGAGACTCATCAACGTCTAAGCTGAACTTCGCCTCACAGAGTGCCTTCCTGGGAGGCTATTTTATTCCCTCTGTTGTACCTTCCTGTCAAATGTGATGGGAAATCAATGATGAATAGGAGATTCCTAATCTCCATGGATACTTGTCCCTGCATGGTGTCAAAATCTGAGTTGGCTGGTTATTTTCTCATGTTTTACGTATGACTAATTTACTTAGGAAGGAGAGAAGGGGGAAAAAGGAGGCTATTTGGGCTTGAAGTAAAAAATTAAAGAAGGGAAATCTGGCAGTGGTTCTCAACTGGAGCTGCTGGGAGGCCTCCAGAAACTTGTTCCGTACCTGCATCCCTTGAGCTTGTTGTCAGCTTTCGTGCTTTGTTCCATGCTCACAGCAGGATCTCGGGGGAACACAGCTGCTGCAGCTGCTCAGAGACCAAAAGGTGACCTTTTGAGTAGCCGAGGAATGATGCATTATTTAGTGCATTCCTGGCTAAAATGGAAATGAAATTATTTCGTGAGCAGAATGATTCGTTTGTCCTTTCACTTGGATGCATCTTCTTTGCACCACACAATACTGTGGCATGCACACCACTCCTCATGGTTTCTTCTAGGTGAAGCTTTTGACAGGACAGGTATTGCACTTTTAATAACACTGACTGTTAACTAGAAAGACCATACTAGCTAAATGTAATAAAATTCAGTTTAGAGGTACTAAGTTTGCAAAAAACAGCTTCTATTTAAATAATGTGTAGGAGTGAAAGCTTCCTGGTGAAGTGTGTGTCTCTAGACTATCAGCTGATACTGGTAAGTATCATAACTAGCTGTTATTTCAACATGAAGTATTGTACTTCTTTCAATTAATCAAGAGTCTCTTGGAAGGTGCCGCAGCAGGACGTTCATTACGGGGATGTTTAATGAATAGAATATTTGTCATTCACATAGACAGGGATTTCAACAACTGCCTCCCAATGATCTGTGATAGCCAGATACTTAAGCACTCTGTGTATTCATTGGGTGAAAGAAGGGACAGAAGCAGATGGGAACAATTTTTCACGATGTCTAACTTTAAATTTCCTGTGTGGTCTTCCAGACAGAGATTCAAAGAACCTGAGGCTGGAGCCTGGCTCTCCTGCTGACTGTGAATGAAGAATGCAATATACTCTGCTGCAAGTCCATCTGCTCTTGAACTTTATAAATACCTTTAAAAAGGTCTATCTGATAGTATTTTTCCTTTGAAGTTTCCAACACCATTTATGAAGGCTTGAAATCAGTATTATTCACGTGTTTCAGAAAAGAGAGATGAATTGTCAAGCTAACAACTGATGTGATAATGGACAGTTTTCTCCGAGAGATGAGCATGTGGAGGGACCTGGGGGAAGATCCGGTGCTTACCAGGGATTTCACTGAGCTCAACAAGCCCTGAAACATAGGAAGGAGGAAAAATCTGCACAAATGAAGAGATGCCCAGCAGACCGTGCTATCTCGTTGGAGAACCCAGTAGTAAAAATTCTGCATAAAATGATAGGTATCTGCTTCCATGGGATTATTTTCATTAGTAAAAGATTAGATGGGTTAAGACTAGTAAATAGGGATTCCGTTAATGACTACCAAGTGTTTCAGCTGCCTGTTCAGCATTGTCTTAATTGTTACAACAAACAGCACGAGATGATGAAAAATGACCACCTTTCTACTCAGGAGATAAGCTACCTTTAAAAATAAAGGAATGAAATCCATCTCTATGATTTCTAGGATCCCAGTTAAAATGGACATGACTGGAGAAGCATGACCTGAGGAGCTTTCAAGACATTTCTCTGGCATGTTCTACTGACTCTGAGCTCTTATTTCCAGTCACAGTGTCTGCTCATCCTGTTGCAGCACCTTTCAAGCCAGCCTCCCCCAAAGGATCCAGCAGACTTGGTCTGGGAGAAGAGCTGAGCGCAAGCTGGTATGCATTCGCTGCAGGGAGTTTTAAGTACTGTGGGATTTATTCAAATAGCAAAGGACAAGCTTCTACTATGACTCATCTGGTGTAAAGCTAGTGCTAAGTATTGTACATAATTAAGACAACATTATTACAGTGAGATAGCACTTCTTTTTTTTTGTCATGGTTAAAGTCTTGAAAAGGTGTAATGTTTTCAGTTTTCAGAGCTGTGAAGAAGATGAAGAGTTCTGCTGGGAGTTCATTCTAAAAAATATGTTGGCTACAGCCAGTTTAGATCATAACTTGTGTTATTCCTGAAGCTCTGCTACGTGTATTTCAGTCTCCTTCATGAGAGGCTATGGTTTTTGTGGAATAAACACAACCTTAAACTAGTATTCATTAGATAAGGCTTGTAACAATGGCCTCTCTAGACATTCCAAGGGTTTGATGATTTTTATGCTAATAAATAGCATTTTATTTTGGGCCACATTTCTTAAAGAGGTGCTATTAATGTTTCAAGTAACAGACAGAAAAACTTCTATTTACCATTAAATGCAATAAGAAATGTTGGCAACAGTGGTGTCGGAGAACTATAGGTTCAACCTTTGAACACTGACTATCAGCAGGTATGGAACAGAAGTATCAGTTAGCCATTGGCTGTACCGATGGGAAAAGTTAAACAAGCAGGTCATTACAATTTGCCTGTTTGCCCCAAATTTTTCCTTCAGAGGTCCACAGATCAACTTTGCTTATTATGAATACATGTTCTTGATTCAAATTTATTGTGGTATTATGCAAACAAATTCATCTTATTGGTTCCTCAAAAGCCATTTGTTCAGGTTACTTGCTTCTCATTATCCTCAACAAGTAACTGTTCTTTATGGTGTTACAGTATTGTTTCTGTTCAATGATTAGCTGTCTGACTTGTGAGCAAGTGTTGGGAAATTAGACTGCAAGGTGGTGACATGGACTGTTTTAAGGGACAGGACTTTGAATGAACCAGTTTCCACCTGTGTACTTCAGTGGATGCTTTTGAAGCATGTTTATGCTCTTGAAGGTATATTGGCTACTTCTTCAACCTGACATTACCACCACTTTTCTTATTTCCTAACATGCTTCTTGTACCCCATCTTCATGCACATCTCCAAGGAATTATCTAAGTAGGTCACAGGGGCTACAGAGCTTCAGAAGGAATCCCAGGCAAACAAAGCACTTGGTTCAAGACATCTGAGCCACAGCCAGTGAGCCCCTTCTTTTTGTATGAGTTGAACAAAGTATAATTTTTTACAAGTTTGAAGATTAAGAATCCCAGGGGCCTTTCTGAGAAAATGGTAATTTAATATAAAAGATCGATTCCCAGTTTGTTTGCACTGCTGTTTTCTGGATGAGTTTTCAATCTATTAGTGAAGGAGTAAATGCTCCCCCAGCAGCCAACCACTGATGTTTTGAAAGAAAATCAAAAGCAGTGTAAGGTTGTTGAAGAAAATGGCTTGAAATGAAAAGAGCAAAAGATCATACCATTCCTATGATAGCTGCAAAAGTTTGTGAAGATTACAGCTGAGAGAGAGATGGGACAGAGAAAGATCAAGGAGTCAAGGACAAGATATCTGCCTGCAGAGCTTTGTCCTAGCATGCCTTCTTGCAGGCTTACAGCCTAAAACTTTGTGGAGGTCAATCTGTTGGGGGCACACAACTAGTGGTGGAATTGCAGGAGAGGATGGATAAGCCTCAAATGGAAGGACACCTGTTGACTATGGTTATTACCTTGGACTTTGTATGACTTTGACAGTATTTACACAGCTTCTGGATGTGTGAGAGAAATACTGCACGCACCTGTTCTTCACAACATAGGGTTTTAACATTAGCTGAGCAGCCAGGGACTTTGCTCTGGGTGTGTGCTGGAGTTGCTCTCCTGATGCAGTGTCTCTCAGCTGATCTGACTTTTCTCTTTACTCCAACCATGAGCTCACTATGAGTGTAAAGGAAAAGTATTTTTATTCCACTGTGCACATTGATAGTAATTTTGTTGATGTAGCACAGCAGTATAGAAGGAGACAGGTATGTGGTGCATTTCAAGGCATTAATTTATTCTTATGCTCACCTTTTTTTAACCATACTGCAAAGGTTACAGTGTGAATAGTAAAGGAAAGAGATTGCAGACTTCACAAAAATCAAAGCCTACAGCTTGTGCTGGACTGGTATATTTGGCACACATCTGTGATTACGAAATTACTTTAAAATTGCTTTTGAACTTCATCTGGATAATGATTCATCTGTTCAATTTCCTTTCTCCCTCCAGAACATCTGCCATTAACAAACCAACCAGTTGTGATGTTTTACAAATCACATTTGAACCTACTTCTCAAAACATTGTACACTTCCTTAAATAAGCAATTACTCAGCTCATTTGCACAAAGATAAGGTTAGTCTTGGGACTGAAAGATGGATCAACAACCCACTTTGGCAACTATCTTTGAAACGAGTGAAGAAGCAGTTGCACCAGAGACTTGTTAAACTGCAATATCATGCTGCAGAAATGCAACATCAACAGGCAGCTTAAGTGTTTCTGTACAAACAGATATTGTACAGCGTTGATTTGGTTGAGCTGAGCCCATTACAGGATTTAGGCGTATGCCTAAAGATGGAGTTACTTACACAACCAAAGTTAAGATATGCTTAAGTGTTTTGTTGTGTATGGGCCTACACACTACATCTGTGTTTGTATTAAGAGGAAAAGCTGTTCTACAAGACATTTGGGCATTTTAAAATGTATTTTTATTCTGGACTGGGACAGGAAGTTTTACTCTGCAATGAAATTTAGGAAATCTTTAATTCCAGAAATCTTGTAACTGAGTGTACTTGAAGCACTGTGTGTCAGTAATGTTGAAACACTTTGTGACATTAAGATTGAAACATTGCATGTCCACATATGTTACTAAATTAATTAGAACCAATTGTCAACTAAGCATGCTGGGATTGCCTGGATTGTGTATTACCCACCCCTTGGATGTAGGAAGAGCTCTGGTCTGATCTAGCTTCTTGGTTGAGGTCTAATGCTCAATGAATACTGTTGTTCAACCTAGCACTAAAACATGGATATTCATCTGCGCGTGATGTAGAGCTGGACCTATTAAAACCTACTCAGACCAAATGGCTTTATGTAGAGATATCTCAAGTGTCTTGTACCAGGTCTTTTGATGTGGGTGCTTCAGGGACACAGAGCACAGACCCTGTGCTTGTGCTTGTATGTGGTTTGGGTCTTCCTTGGCTTATTGGTTCTGGCTTGGATGTATCCAAGGTGCCTCCACACTGTCCAGGAGCCATGTTAGTTTGGGCACAGCACAAATGGATGGCCCTCATTTGCATCTGTCCTGGTTTTTTCTGGGACAGAGTTAACGTTCTTCACAGTAGCTAGTGTGAGGCTGTGTTTTGGATTTGTGCTGAGAAGAAGGCTGATAACACACTGATGTTTATAGCTGTTGCCAGGACAGTCAAGGACTTTTCAGCTTCTCTGCTGTGACGGTGTCTGCAGGTGCAGGAGAAACTGGGAAGGAGCACAGCCCCAATTACCAGTCTAGGATTTGACCTTAGGTTTAGGATTGAGACACAAATTGTCCAATGGTCTATTCCATACCATGCACGTCATGCCCAGTGTATAGATGAGGCTCTGTCTGGAAGTGCTCTCTCTCTCTGGGTCATCTCTCACTGGGTTGACTCTCTCTTGGGATCGCAAGGTATTACTGGAATCTTAAAGGCTTTCTAGAACTTAATTAGCACCTACTATTAAATGATCTACCTATTTCACTAAGCTATAAAGAAAAAATTCTCATCTTCTATCTGGAAAAAGATTTAACCAACAGAAAACCAGCTCAGTATCAGTCTAACATTGTTATGCAACAGCCAGAAACTGGAAAGAACCCCCTGAACCAGCAAGTTGGTTTTCAGTGCACATGTTCAATTCCTACAAAGGTCACTGGAAGTTACATGCACAGTCAGAAGGCAGGACAATCCCTAACTCTCTGAGTAGAGCATCAAAACTTGTATGCACATCTGTGTATCAATACACATAAATATGCACAGGATGAGCTTCTGGGAACACAGCATTATGGTATTTAAAAATCCATATTACCATGAGCACATGGTCCTCTTGAAATAGTCATGAGGAAAACTCTTAGGAACAATCATTTTCTTCTTGAAAATTGTGGCCTTGGTAGGAACTTGTTCTACTTAGAAAGTATGTAAAAAGTTGCAGATAAAAGCCCTCTAACATTCAGAATTACTGAAAAGTAGCAAGTGACCTGGTAAAAATGTACTTTCACATCTGTTATTTCTGTACTTATTTTCACTTTTACTGTTATGGTTTTGTGTGGTGGGTTGGTTTGGTAGCAGGGAGGGGCCACAGTAATGGCTCCTGTAAGTAGCTGCTAAAGGTTTCGCTGGACTCCAGCTCTGTCGGCAGCAAGGGAGGGGCTGCATTGGCAGCCCCTGTAAGTGACTGCTAAGAGTTCCCATAGCTCAGCCTGCTCTGGCAGCAAGGGAGGGGCTACAAGGGCAGCTCCTGCAAGTGACTGCTAAGAGTTCACCCCCACACCTGGCTCCAAGCTTTTAGCAGCCGGGGAGTGGGGGAAGGAGTACCACCGATCTAGCCCCTGTGAGAAACAACTGGAAGTTTCCCCAGCTTCAGGCTGGACCCACCCCAGGCCAGGGCCGAGCCAACCGGCGCCTCTGCGAATGACATATTGAGGAGGGTGCACGGAACAATGGGGTTGGTGTCGCCCTGGGCAGGGCCCGGCTCAGGTGGACCAGCCCAACCATGCAGCTGCCTGCCTGGATTCTCCTGTAAGCCGACCTGCTGTAGCCCACGCCTCCATCGTGGCTCGCCTGAGAGTCAGTTTTCTTGGGAGCCGATGAAAGAACCCGTGTCAGAGAGAGAAGCAGGATCTGTGAGAGAGAACTACGCAGCCACGCTGGTCAGTGAAGAGAAACAAGAGGAAGGAGGTGCCCCAGAGAAAGAGATTCCCCTGCAGCGTGGAGGCCATGAGAAGCTGACGTAGCTGTGCCCGAAGGACGCTGTGAATTTTGAGAAAAACCATAGCAGAGCCGAGCAGTTGTTGGGGGACTGTGACCCTATGTGCGAAGGGACCCCACGCTGGAGCAGGGAAAGACTGTGAGGAGCCCTCCCCTGAGGAGGAAGGAGCAGGGACTGACTGCACCCCCCACTCCCTGCCCCCTGCGCCACCAGGGGGGAGAAGGCAGAGAACAAAGCCTTTGGGCTTGGGAAGAAGAGAGGGGTGGGGGAGTTTTTTTAAGATGTAGTTCTCTCTCTCTCATTATCTTGCTTTGCCTTTGATTGTAAATAGTTAACCAATTCAATTGGTTTTTTTTTTTTCTTTTCCCAAGTCGTGTTGGTTTCTTGCCCATGACCATAAGTGGTGAGTGAAACCCTCCCTGTTGTGCCTCAGCCCACCAGGTGTTTAGCAATAGGCTGTCTGGTGGTTTTCTTCTAAACTACAACATTTACAAAGAGATGCCAATGAAAAGCAAAAGATCAAGAGAGTCAGCAAACCAGTTGCTATTCTGTAAAAACAAACAAAAGAACAATAAAATCCAGGAAATATCATCAAAAGGTTCAGGAAATTTTCACAGATATCTTCTTTAAGAAGATTAAATAATTCATTACAGTATCAAGACTTAATATGTTAAGTTAACTTCAACATCCAGCTTTAGAAAAACAAAATCCAATCTAGAATCAAGTGTGGCTTGGTTGTTTTGGGTTTTTTTTGTTTTGTTTTGTAGTGGGGAAGAGCTGGGAGGGCGGGGGGTGGTGTTTTGTTTTTTTTTTGAAACAAACTTGCCATCCACAAATACAGTTACACTCTTTTCATGGCAGTGCCAAAAAAGTCTCTATTTTGGCCATGTGTCTGATCTGTCACACATTATTTTTAGGCACTTTCAATTACCTCCAAATAATATTTTGAACAAAACAGTAACAGTGATATGTGATCTAAAGTTAGTGGTTTCAAGGTTTGTCAGATTTGCCATCTAACAGCGTAATTACACCACTATTACTATCAAACACATAGCTTTGTTTAAATGCAACAGCAAGACTAACAGGAAGTTTGTCACTCATCACGTAAACACAGGAAAAAATGTACGGCTTGGCATTATTGAGTAAATCTGCTAATTACGACACTAGTCCAAAATAATAGACATAATTCACTAAAAGATCAATACTAATATCACCTCCAGTTGTCTCCCTTCAGTCACCAAGCAAGCAGAGCAATTCTAAAGGCAGCAGAAGTTTTTGCCTGTATTTCTGTCATGCTACAACCTTGATATAGAAGTAGTCAAGTATAGTAGTCTACTATATAGAAGTATGTTCATTTCCACTTGTCTCTTGGCATCTCCACTAAGAGACTACTGACAAAAATGGCCATTTGTGACTGCTCCACTCATTGTGTTTTCTCAGGCATAACACAAAAATGTACAAATACCTCATATTCAGTAAAAGCAGGCTACATTGGTGTATCACAATAGCAATTTTCAAGTAATGATCCTAACCAAAAGAGGAACATAGTTGCAGGCTTCTCTCTCACAGAATGGAGGTTGGAAGGTACCTCTGGAGATCAGTCTAGTCCAACTTCGTAGTCAAAGCAATTCCAACTGCAGCAGGCTGCTCAGGGCCGTGTCTAGCTGGGTCTTGAAAACTTCTGCTGATGGAGACTTGACAACCTCTCTGGGGAACGTGTTCCAGTGTTTGATCTCCCTCAGTGTAAAAAAGCTATTTTCTTATGTTCAAATGGAATTTCCTGTATCTGAATTTTTGCCCATTTCTTGTCTCTTTGCTGGACACTGAGAAGAATCTTTCTGTCATCTTTACTCTTCTCCAGACAGGTACTTATACAAACTGATAAGATCCTCCTGAGTCTTCTCTTCTGCAGAATAACCAGTTCCAGCTCTCTCAGTCTCTCCTCCAGGATAAGCAGTCCCAGTTCTTGCTTGGTCTCCTGTGACAGATGCTCTAATCCCTTACTCATCTTAATGGCCATTCTCTGGACCTGGTCCAGTGTGTCCACATCTCTCTTTCCAGAGAGCCCAGCACTGGACACAGCACTTTCAGATGCATCTCATGAGGGCTGAACAGAGAGGAATAATCACCCTCCTCATTATCATCCTGGTGATGCCAAGGATACCATTGGCCCTTTCTGCAAGGGGCACATTGCTGGCTCGTGGTCAAACCAGTCAGTCCCCGCCTGTCCTGGTGCATGGAAATGACTTCTGCTCAGGTGCAGGACTTTGCACTTCTATTTTTTGATCTTAATGAGCTTCCCATCACCTATTTCTCCAGTTTGTTGAGATTCATTTGAAAGGCAGCATGTCCATCTGCTGCATCAACTACTTCTCCCAGTTTTGTATCACCTACAAACTTGTTGAGGGTGCATTCTGTCCCATCATCTAGGTCAGTAATGAAGATGTTAAAACAGCATTGGCCCCAGTACCAACCCCTGCTGCACACCACTAGGGACTGGCCTCCAGCAGGACTCTGTGCTGTTGATTACAGTCCTTTAAACTTAACAATTAAGTGTGTTTTTCATCCATCCCACTGTCTGCTGATCTAGCCTATACATCATCAGTTTGTGTATGAGGATGTTATGGGAGACTACCAAAATCCTTGCTGAAGTCAAAATAAACAACATTCACTTCTCTCCCTTGGCTTACTGAATCAGTCTTCTCATCTTAAAAGGCTACCAGGTTGGTCAAACATAATTTCCCCTTCATAAATTCATGCTGACTACTCCCAATCACCTTATTGCCCTTCATATGTTCAGAAATTGTTTGCTTTCAGGATTAGTTTCTCAAGTACCTTTCCAGGGATTGAGGTGAGACCGACTGTCCCATAGTTCCCTGGGTTCTCTCTTTTGCCCTTCTTGAAGATAGCAGTGAGAACATCTGCTTTTGTCCATCTAGTCTTCAGGCACTTCTCCCACCAGCCATTGTCACAACTCTTCAAAGATTATCACAGTGACACTGGCCAGCTCCCTCAGCTCTCTTGGGTATATCCCATCAGAGCCCATAGACTCATTCATGTCCAATTTAAATGTTCCCTAACCTCATCCTCTTCCACTATTATGTCTTCCTTGCTCCAGACTTTCCCACAGGTCTCAACAGTCTGAAAGCTGGGGTTCCTAATGGCCAGTCTTATCAGTAAGGGAGACAAAAGAAGGCCTCAGCCTTTTTCATGTCCCTAGTCTTCCTTTTGCTGCTGTACACTGTCTTGTTGCACTTTACATCCCACACCAGATTAAACTGCAGGAGAGCTTTGGCTTTTCCTAACCTATCCTGCATGTTCAGGCAGCATCTCTATGTTCCTCTTAGGTCATCTGACCCTGCTTTCACCTCCCATATGCTTCCTTTTCATGACTAAGTTGAGTCAGGAGCTCCCTGTTTGTACCATACAAGTCTTAATGTACTGAAAAAGTCTTGACCTGACATGTAGTGCCGCTGCTCAAGAACAGATTTAATAAATGCACCTATTTATTATTGGTGCTCTAATTTCTCCCTCATGTATCTTCTCTCCCAGCATCTCCTTATTTTCATATCTTGAAGTGTCACATATACGTATATTTTTAATTGTTGCTGCAAGCCTTTTCGGCTTCAAAACTCCTTTGACAAGATTCAGACCGGCCCAAACTGTTTCAGAGGTACAATGTTTCATTAGAAAAAAAAACAGGAAGATGTGCAGCCTGGGTAGGGTAAATGTAAAGAAGTGCCAGGGAGGAAGATCTGAAGGCAATTTAATTCCATTTTGATTTCTAAGCTATGCTCAAATGTTCCAAAGAATAAAAAGCCCTCGGTTCAGACCAGCAGAAATACATACATATGTATATACAGCTGAGAGGCTCTAATACAGCCAAAGTAAATCTGTCCTGAATATTTCTAGCATGCCCAAGCATCAGGACTAAGAAGGGTTTTCAACAGATAGATTTAAATCGCAGTGAAAAATATTGGGGCAGAATGCCAATAATTTTGGAAATATCTAGGGCAATACCAAGGGCAAATTGTGCCTCACAAACCTGGTGGCCTTTTGTGATGGAGTTAAGGCATCAGTGGAAAAAGGAAGAGCAACTGTTGTCATCTACCTGGACTGTCCTGCACGGCATCCTGGTGGCTAAATTGGAAAAACATGGATTTGATGGATGGACCACATGGCGGATGAGGAATTGCCTGGATGGTCACACCCAGAGAGTTGTCAATGGCTCAATGTCCGAATGGAGACAGGTGACGAGTGGCGTTCCTCAGGGATCAGCACTGGGACTGGCGCTATTTAGCATCTTTGTCGGTGACATGGACAGTGGGATCAAGTGCAACCTCAGCAAGCTTGTGGACGACACGAAGCTGTATGGTGCAGTTGACACGCTGGAGGGAAGGGATGCCATCCAGAGGGACCTGGCTAGGCTTGAGAGGTGGGCCCATGCCAACTTCAAGAAGTTCAACAAGGCTGAATCCTGCACATGTGTCGAGGCAATCCCAAGCACAAATACAGGCTGGGAGAAGAATGGATTGAGTGCAGCTCTAAGGAGAAGGACTTTGGGGTATCGGTAGATGAAAAACTGAACATGGGCCGGAAGTGTTCGATTGTGGCCCAGAAGGCCAACCAAATCCTGGGCTGCATCAAGAGAAGCATGGCCAGCAGGTCGAGGGAGGTGATTCTGCCCCTGAGACCTCACCTGGAGTACTGCATCCAGCTCTGGGCCCCTCAATGCAAGAAGGATGTTGAGCTGTTGGAGCGGGTCCAGAGGAGGGCCACAAAGATGATCAGAGGGCTGGAGCACCTCTCCTATGAGAGAGTTGCAGTTGTTCAGCCTGGAGAAGAGAAGGCTCCCAGGGGACCTTCTAGCAGCCTTCCAGTACTTAAAGGGAGCTACAGGAGAGATGGGGAGGGACTCTTGATCATGGAGTGTAGGGATAGGATGAAGGGTAATGGCTTTAAGCTGAGAGAGGGTAGATTAGATAGATACTATGAAGAAATTTTTCACTGTGAGGGTGGTGGAGCACTGGAACAGGTTGCCCAGAGAAGCTGTGGATGCCCCATCCCTGGAGGTGTTCAAGGCCAGGCTGGATGAGGCTTTGAGCAACCTGGTCTAGTGGGAGGTGTCCCTGCCCATGGCAGAGGGGTTGGAACTGGATGATCTTTAAGGTCCCCTCCAACCCAAACCATTCTATGATTCTATGATCTGACGTTGTATGTGACAAGTGAGCCCCCCTGGCACTGAGGACTGCAGCTCTGCAGCAGCCAGTCTGGGTGCAGGACTGAGCTGCAGCTTGCATAAACTCTAGCTGGGTCTTTACAGAAACTTCAAGGTTCCCTTCCTTGAGCTCCCAAGCCTGTCCTGCCATAAACATTCCAGTACCTGAGGACCGCAGCCTGGCTGCAAACTTAAAAGCTAAAATGACCAAATCAAAGCTAAACATCTTTTGGTAACTTCTCGCTAACTGTTTTGCCATAGTCAATTGTCATTTTCTTGGAAAATGTTTCAGTGTTGTGGAATCAGCATTCACTATAAGGAGACTGATGCGTTGGAAAAAATGCAAGCAGCTCTGTGAGTATATAGCAAGAATGACAGGCAAAGTCTTACAGGACTGAATATATTGTTTGCTCTGCTTATCTCTAGAGACAATGGCTGTTCAAAAGGGAAGAGGTTTCATTCAATGGTCTGTGAAAGGGTACCATACAATTCACCTGTTTCCCCTGTTCTTCAAGTTACGGTCCCTCTTCTCAGTCTCCTTGCCTGATGGATCATGTAGGCTTGATCCCTAGGCCAAAAGCTTCTTTTTGGGTATGTGGGGTTAAGAAGACAAAGTGATACTGAAGCAGTTGCTTTAGAAAAGTCTATTTCTCTGGCCCAAACATACGGCATGTGTGGTGAAATTTATTCAGACAAATGTTTTATCTAAAATGGCTTTTGCTGCTTAAGTCTCTGGGTTGTTCCGGCTGTGCTTTGGCGTCCTGACCTTTTCTTTTGGGATTGAAATACAAATGCAAGGTCCACAGCTTTTGTATCTCTATCAGCTTTTGGGTCAGATGGTGTGATGGGTTTGCTCTTGCTGGGGGCCAGCTCACACACACCAACTCACCCAATGCCCCCCACCCGAGGATAGGGGAGAGAATTAGAAGGGCAAGGACTCGTGGGTTGAGATAAGAACAATTTAATAGCTACACTACAATAATATTGAAAATAATACTATATACAAATATACAAATGAGTGATACACAGTAATACTGCCCCCCCATCTGATGACCAAGGCTCAGCCTGTTACCAGCTAATGATCCCAGAGCAGGGAGAGTCCCGAAACTCACGGAACAGAGATAACAGTCCGAGTGTCCCATACCAAGAGCTGACCGGGGTGGAGGGGAAAGGCCTTGGGAGAGCGACAACCTGGAGCGAGATGACCTGGAGCAAAAAGAGATCTGGAACCAAAAAGGGACGATCTTCCAGAGGGTCCTCACCTATATACTGGGCATGACGTGTATCTTATGGAATAGATTATTGGCCACTTTGGGTCTCAGTCCTGAACCTAAGATCAAATCCTGGGCTAGTAACTACGGCTGTGCTCCCTTCCAGCTTCTCTGGTCTGCAGACAGCCAGAGAAGCTGAAAGACCTTGGCAGCCATGTAAACATCACTTTTTATCAGCTTTCTTCTGAGCACAAATCCAAAACACAGCCTCTTGCTAGCTATTATGAAGAAAGTTACCTCTGTCTCAGCTTAACCCAGGACAGATGGCCACAGTAGAGAAGTTGTCAAATCCCCTTTTTGAGAGATGTTCCTTCGTCCTTTCAACTCCAGCAAAAACAAACCAGTAAACTTAGCTGGAGCCTGTGAATTTCATCTCTTAGGAAAGACCCCTTTGCCCAATTTAGCTTCTCTCTCACTCTATGAGAAACTAGGGCAGCTCCTAGTACAAAACCAATTGAATGCTTTGGACTCAGATGTCAGCATGTATGGTAGTGGGAATCTGGATTGTATGCTCCTAACAGACATTACAATTGTTTTCTTATTTTGTTGCTGTTACTACATGTACAGTTAAATTTCTGTTGAGGAAGCAAAACGCCTTCACAGACAAGTACAAAAGATGCATCTGTTTTCCCAAGCTTGAACTCATGAGCTGGTATGTACTTTACTGTAATCTGATGCTTATTCTAAGAAATATATAATTGGCAATGGCACCCACATATTCTGAAAGAAAAAGTGTATTGAACTGTATACTGCGTATCACTGATTACGATTTTCAGCAGTATCTTCCATAGAAGAAAAGGGTAATTTAGCACTTGAAAGCCAGGCTTGAAGACCAAAATAAAACCCTTTTCTTTTTCCATGCCTACGTTAGGATTCATCTCACCTCACTGCAGACATCGGCAATGTAGACACATATGGTAGGACCCATCACCCCAAGCTCCCTTTGCAGTCAATACAGGGAACAGGCACTTTTAGGCCATGATTCATCTGACCTATTTACATGTCTACTGTAGGAGGAGATGAATCACTGCCTAGACTAGATCTGTGCGGAGGATAAAGGGAGCCTAAAATGGCCAGCTCAGATGGAGAGGATCGACAGTTTGAATTTAGACTTGCAGTTTGGAACAACAATTTTTCAGAGAAGAGTTAAATTTCCTAAGCCACATTTTCCTAACAGAGTGTGTGTATGAATATATATGTGTGTTTTTTTTCTTCCTGCAACAGAAACATTTGCAACAATGTCTTTTGAAAACTGGCCCTGTATTCCCTTCTCCAAATGTTCCACCATCTGAAGAGCTTCCATTTTATCTCTCTCTGCCTCTGCTCCTCTTTCACACATACAGATGTGTGTACACACGCCATGTTTCAGAGCTGGGCCTTCTCAATTTTCAGCATTAACTCAAAATATACTCCTCTCCGTGTGGTAGCCAGAGCTGTTACACACAGATATATTATCTGGGTTTGTTTTTTTAAAAATCCAAAGCACTGTATGCAAACAAAACCACCAAATGAACATTTCTGAAATTTGCTTCTGTTTAAAAATAGCATTTTTTATTCCTATTTTCTGATAGAATCTGCTCTACTTTGCCTGAAGCTTGGGTAAAGCAGGGCATCTTAGGAAGAGGAACATCAGTTTCTTGGGGACAAGTACTGATGTGGAGGGAGGGGAAAGACAGACTTCATCATCTAAGAAAGGGTGCAAGTTCCCTGATGAAGCACAAAGAAGACCAGAGAGGTAATGTTGTATTATTGTGTATAGAATATCAGAGTTGAAAGAGTCTGGTTTATGGGGAGTGAAGATGATGTCCTCACAGGTAGACTTGTGCAGATGCTGTACTATAATATCTCAGTGTGTCTGAACACCCATCTAGACTGCAAATGGCTCGAAGGGAGTATTTTAAAAAAAATAAGTCAATCTGTTGCAGAGCTTTGCAATGCTCAGCTGCTGTCGAGGAGTGCTTGGTGTAGCTACAGCAGTGGTAGGCAAAATATGCCTCCCATCCAACTGCTGGCACGCAGCGCAGCAACCCATCTATGTGAGCACCTGGCTGATCAGTTTGCTTATGACGGATCTTGGCACACCCTCTCCTCTGGCTGTAAAGCTTTACTGACTCCTGTCTTTTGTGGGATTGTTTTCCCCACAAACTCTTGTCTGGCATGGGAGGACTTGGAACAGAGTGACACTGGCTCTGACAACAACAGGAAACTGCATTTTGGATAACCCTTTATGGTGCAAGCTTTGCAGCCATTTAAGGGCTTTTCTGTGGGGATCGGAAGGAAGGTCTGTCCATTATCCAAAGTCCAGTGCAGTGGGAAGTGTGCCCGTGACTGCAAAGGTGTTTGGCAAAGGCCATGAGCACTTGAAGGCTGACTCTGAGAAATGGGCATGGGCTTGCAGTTCCACACAGGGTGCAGTGCAGAAGTGGCTTCAGGAAAAAAGAGTGTTCTTTCACTGGTCATCCCAGTGCATCATTCATTAAATATAAGGCCCTACAGGAAAACCAGGTCTTTGTGTTCTCTGTGCCCCCTCCTGCATCAGCCCTGATGTCAGTAGTTTTGAACCATGGAAGTTAAATTAAGGCCAGTGCAGTCTAATAGGCAAGGCAGAGCAAATGTTAAGAAATCAAGGTAAAGAGAAAATACCTGCTCTCTGGATCTGTCATAAGCATGAATTCCCATCACTCACCACAAAATAAATAAATTGCAGTCTGTGGAACGTTACTGTCCCTGGATGGAAAGCCCTGCTCCTGCCGCTACTGACAAATATCTCGACCTCCCCACTTCTCACGTAATCGTCAGCTTCTGCCGAAAGCCCCAGAGAGTTGTGCGTGGGGAGACATCTGCAACCGCTGGCTGTTTGAGCACAACGGCTGGAGTGGGATCTGTTCGGCTGCATCCGCTCATTCCCTTCCTTGTTCTGACAGAAAGTTTTCCTCCCGGCTCTGACAGCACTGCAGCCACTTGGGGAAAGCACATGACTTCCTAGGGAGACGGCGTTTCTTATTTGTGTTGCAGGCCTCCAGCAGGCATGGCACCAAGAAAATATTTGCATCAGTTTTTGTAACATTGTCACAGTAGCTGCAATTTTGGGAACTGAAGTGCTGGCTGGAAGTGGAGAGAGAGGCACGGAGCACACCACACCATGTAGAAATCAGGGTGGAAGAAAAAAAAAAAAAAAAAAAGAAAATAGGCAACCAGCCTCCTCCCCCAGAAAGCTCCTTGTGTTCCTGGGTGCCAGGGGTGCCGCTTGCTTTCCAGATGGTTACCACAGGGCCCATCTGCCTAAAAGTGAGTCAGTGGAAATCGCAGCTCAGGATGCCAGCGACAGGACCTGATCTGTCCCCACAGGATGCCTGGGCTCCTGGAGGAGCAGGGCTGGGGAAGGGCCGTCCCCCAGCCTGGTGGCTTTCCATGCTATGTGCCTAACAGCCTACCGGGGCAGGCAGGTGAGAGCTCGGGCCATTTGGCTGTGAGATAGTGTAATGCAACAGCTCTCCATTGCTCATGCATGCTCTTAGGAGGTGACCTATATCTCTCCTGCCAAAGAGGAGAAGCTGGCAGGACAGTGGGCCTGAATTCTTCCCTGCTTTTCTCCATGTAACTCCACTGGCTATGGAGTTATGTCTGGCAGAGGAGGTGTCACACAGTCCCCAGTTATCTTTGAGGTTGGTGGAACTGAACAAAGTTGGCGTGGAGCTAAAATGCTTCCACTAGGTACTGCCCCAGACCCTGGTTGTTGGGTGATGCAAATTTTATCATGGTTAAGAGCTGAAGGTCATTTGCCTCAAACATGGCTCTTTGGTGCAAAATGCCTTCACTCTCCTGAACTCCACAGAGTCTCAAGAACAAGGTCGTCTCTGCTGGGCCACCACCAAGCTCTTCATGTCCATGTGCCCCACAGTCTTCTGAAAGGACAGCTGTGAGGCACCAGGGAGGGGAACTGAAGCTGTGTCTCCCTGGGAGTACTCTGAAAACCAGCACCCTGAGGTAGAGACACCATTGAGCACTGGCAATGTGGTGAGCATGGCTTCTTGGGCTGTGTCCCTCAGAAAATCCCCTCCAGACTCCCACTTCATATGCCCTTGTGCCATGAGCAGCTCTACTCCGTCTCAGAACTGAAACTTCGGGGCCCAGGCTGTTTCCTTAACCCAAGTGCGCTTAAATGCTGTTGGTGAGCAGGGTTGGGGTAAAACAGGCAGCGAGAGGGAGGGAGTAAACAAAGATGTGCCAGTAGCAGTGGCAGATTCTCAGAGATGGTGTAGGGAGGGCTTGGCAACCCTTTCAGCACTGGCCTATTGCAACAGGAAGGAGGAGGATATACAGAGGTTACTTAAAAGCCCCCAACTTTTTCCAGGCTTCTATTGCACTTCAGAAATTCTGCAAGGGAGAAGAAAAAAAAAAGACTATCTGAAAAGAAGGTACCCTTGCTAACTAAAAAACTTCCTTTAAGAGCTTACTGCTATTAAATAATTGCTACACTTTGAATTTGCTGTTTTCAGGAGTTTTGGGAAGAAGTTGTCTTCTCAGCCATGAATATTTTCTTAGGAGGATGGCATGGTTACTACATGCTTATGCTGAAATAGATGTGAAGGCAGTTTTGACTGGCTCAAAGAGAAGTCTCTGATCAGCCTACATCTGAGATTTCCCTTAAGGTTGTTAGTGGGAGAGAAATAAGTGGATAAGTGCTTTTTTCTTCCTTTCCCCCTGCTTCTCTCTTTCTCTCTCTCTCTCTTTCTCTAAAGTGAATTTTCTGGGTGCAGGAGTTAGCCCTTCAGATATTGGGTGTTTGTGTGCATAGGGAAAAAAATACAATTCTCCAGTAATCACCTACAGACTGTTGTAGGCTGTAGTATTCGAGATGATTGCAGTATAACTTAGAATGTAATTTTTATTAGGGGAGGTAGCATGTGATGCACTTTCTGGAAATGTAATTTGCTATTTTGGATTCAGTAATGCTGTTTTGGAGGGTGAGAGAGTGAATGATTTTCCAGCTTTTTACCTGAAACTCCCTAATGTTTTTAAAGCCTTGCTTCTCCTAGGAAAATACTCCTGTGTTAGGCTTCCCTCTCCTTCTCCCTCCCTCCTTCTTCTCTTATTCATGTGTTTTGACAAATGCAAAATGCCTTCTAATCCTTAGAGAGCTGTACTCCATCATTAGACTGATGTTTTCTGCCTCTCAGTTTTTATTTATGTGAGTCTGAAAATGTGTAGCTCACTGGCACCCCACACTGTTTTTAGTTTCTCCCATCTTACATGTGCCATGCTGGCTCATGTTTGCTTTTTCCTTGCACTCCTTATTTCATGGTATTACAACATTTTTAATATAGGATGTCTGAAACAACAAGTACCAATGAGGAGAAGAAGAAACCTCCTCTGAATGGGAGAAGAGCCCTCCCATCAAGCAACTCCAATGATGAAGAAAATGAGGTCCCTGAGATGGAGGCTTTTGGATTGATACCTAGAGGATTTAATCCAAAAGGTACAGTGTACAATTAAGCCATAAGTCTATTTTTACATCTTCCATACTTACCTCTGCCCCAGCCTGTGAATTCAAACCACTTCTTGCGTAGCATTGTAGCTTGTGTCCTACTTCTAGAACTCCTTACATGTTTTGATCTCAGATAGCTTTTTAGTGCTGCTCATGAAAAAACTTACTAAAACCACCTGTGTGCATGGAAGTATTACTGCAGGTCATGGGCAGGGAAAGGGAGGAGTGGAGATAAGCAGAGTATTGAGTTTTCAGCTTGAACTGCAGGAGTGGTTAAAAAAAAAAAAAGGCAAGAATGGGTTTTCCCAGCTTGATCACAGTCACAGTGTTACTTTAGAAGCTGCTGGCTTCACACATGGCTGCAGCAGCACTGGGGCAAAGGGGGCAGGAGGATCCTTACCTCTTAATGGTCCTGGCTGGTTTATAGGGCCTTAAACTGATTGAAACTGCTGCAAAATGCCGACTGGTAGGGAAAGCTTTTTCTATATCTTCAGCATAAAAATTAAGCTTTTGCTAGATCTTCAGCATAAAAATTACTATGAAACTAAAAAGAATCCCCATATTTTTAATTATTCTTCTGTGAAAACTGTCTCAATCATTTGTCTGGGGAGACAAAAAAATATCATGTAGGGGATGGGCAAATCAAACTGCATTCTCAGTGCCAACTCTTTGGAGTGAACCTGAAAAAAACTAGGTAAGATTTGGAATTGGCTCCTGAATGAGTCACCAACCAAATTACGTTAACTTTTTGGCCTATTTGAAATGAACAGAGCTTGCTGAATGTGGCAACTCAGGGTAGCCAGATGTAATAATACTTAGTGCTCATATGGGACTTTTTGTCCAGGGTTGAAAGGGTGCTTAATAAATGTGGACAAGCATTAATTACTGCACTTACACACTGGGAAACAGGCAGAGAGATTTTAAGCAACAAGTTCAAATTTTTATTGCAAACCGTTATTTCAGTAATCCTAATTATGTGCCTTAACCACACGTCCCCATTTTAATACACTCACATTTCTTTGAAGAACATTTATTTTAAAAATTGCCTGAGCAAACCAACTGGCATGCTAAGACTATAGAAACTTTGCTTGAACATTTTTTGAACAACCCTATAGCTCTGGGGCAAGTATGTGTGTTTAAATTGTCAAATGTAATGCAATACAAGTCCTGACTAGGTATCATTTCAAAACCAGCATGCTCACAGAAGGTGGAGGTGTGTAAGGGTGTGGGATACCTTAGAAGGTATGCAGCCTGTAGCTAAAGCCCACCAGTACCAGGAGAATGATTCCTATTGCTTTTTGATGTGCTTCACATCAGACTCTGAATGAAGTGTGGTGCTGGTGGGTAGGAGCCTCTTGCTTTTCTGAAATGCAGTGGAAACTTAGGATGTCAGGTCATGTGAGTTGAGGCAGGGACCCAACGTGTGTTTAAGGTGATGCTGCTGTTGAGAAAACCAGCCCTTGTCCAAAGCAAGGGTTTGTGTGGCCATAGGATAAGCCTGGCTATGGGACTGGTATGGCTAAAACATAAATTTGTGCTTAACAGCAAAACTCTTTTGTACAGCTGGATCAGCTCTGCTGTGCAGTTCAGCTCTGCAGTGCTTGTAGCAACAACATGCAAGGGGTGACCCGAAGGGAAGGGATGGCAGCAGCATTCCTGTCTCAGTGCACAACAGCTGTGATCGAAGCTGGTGATACCAGCTGTCATGGTTTATAAAGCCACAGGGACAGTTTTTGTTAAACACCTGGTGGGCTGAGGCAGGGACAGGGAGGGTTTCACTCACCACTTAGGGTCACAGGCAAGAAACCCACACAACTTGGGAAGAACAAAAAGAAAACAATTGAATTTATTAACTATTTACAACAAGGATCAAGATACTGAGAGAGAGAAAACCACATCTTAAAAAAAAAGGCACTTCTCCCCCACCCCTCCCTTCTTCCCAAGGCCCAAAGGCTTTGTTCTGTACCTTCTCAACCCCAGCGGCACAGGGGAGCAGGGAATGGGGGGTGCAGTC
>NW_010102908.1:0-313 GCF_000699245.1 Pterocles gutturalis
GGGGGTTCCTTGGCAAGCCGAGCAGAGCTCCCGCCCCCAGCACCGCTCCCGTGCATCCTCGTCGGCAAGAACACATCACGAGCGACGGTTTGAGGCAGGATGTGGCCACAGTTTCTTTTTCTTTTCTTTTCTGTTTTTTTTTTTTTGTTTTTTGTTTTTTTTTTCTGGAGGGGGGAGGTGTCCTTTTTTTCTCCCTTCAAGCTGATCTCCTCTCTAAAGAAAACACATCTCTGCGGTCAGGCATCTGGCAGTGGCCCCAGCACGGCAGCGATGCTCCCGCTGCCCCAGCTCCCTGGCTGCCGGGGGGGTACGT
>NW_010102908.1:337-701 GCF_000699245.1 Pterocles gutturalis
CAGCAGGTCCCGTGTGTCCCCTCCGCTGCCAGATCCCAGATGCTGAGGGCGGGGGACAGAGGGATGGGGTGCTCTGCTCCCCTAGAACAGCAGCGTGGGAGGCTGTTGGAGTCACGCTGGTTCTGTTGAGTTTTCTGCTGGTTTCTGGGGCCATTTCTACAGCAGCAAGCTGGACAAACCCGTGGGGTTGCTGCCCCTCTGCTCTCCCTTTCCTCTGAGCATCCCTCCAGTTCTTCCCCTTTTTCCTTTCTCTGCTGTCAACTTTCCAACCCCAGCTTTTGCAGAGCGCCCGTGGCAGCGGCTGGGATTTGTGCTTTGTCCCTGCCAGGTCAGAAGGGTTTGCAGATGGGTTTGGGGCACGGAG
>NW_010102908.1:859-1435 GCF_000699245.1 Pterocles gutturalis
ACCTCCCGCTCCAAAAATCCTCTCTGTGCGACCCGAGGGTTTGTTCCTGCAGGGAAAAGCGAGGAGCTCGTTGCAGTGGGGTCAGTGCCAGCAGCTCTGGCTTGGAGATCGTTGCCAAAATCTCTCCGCAGCGTGCCAGTGTGGTGCAGGTGGCCAGTGCCGTGTGCTGCACACCGGGGCCTGCCTGCCCCGAGCCCACCCCCATCCTGGTGTGGGTGTCCGGGCTGCTGTCCCTCAGCTCCTCCAGGCAGATCTGCTCATTTCGCCCCAAAAAGACGCCCAGCTCCCAGTGAACCCAGTCCCGGGGGTTTGGGGTTTCCCTGTGTCTGCCCGCGGTGCCCGGTGGAGCTGCAACCTCGCCCCTCTCTGCACGACCTCCTCTCTCCCGCCTTGCTCCGCGCAGCCCATGTCCTGCACACCCCCCGTTGCCCGCGCTGCCCGCAGGCAGCCAAGCAGGGGGTCGGGGATGCAGGGTGGGATGCACGGCTCCTGCCGCCAGCCGGGCTCCTGCCCGCTCATCGCGCGCCGGGAGGCTGCCGGTAACCGGGGAGGAAGTGGTTTTGGGAATGGTGGCAA
>NW_010102908.1:1495-2510 GCF_000699245.1 Pterocles gutturalis
AATTTCCACCAGAAGCAAGGCCACCACAAGAGGAAAAAAGAAAACATCCCAAGAAACTCCTGTGCCACTGACCTTTCGACAGAGACCTCAGAAAGAGGCCAGGGGGCTTGGTGGTGTGGGGGAGCACACAAAATCTCCCTTGTTAGAATTTCGGGTTTGGTTCTTTTTCTTTCTTTTTATTTTTCTTCCTTTTCTTTTCTTTTCTTTTCTTTTCTTTTCTTTTCTTTTCTCTTTTCTTTCTTTCTTTTTTTCCCTTTTTCTTTTTCTTTTTCTTTTTCTTTTTCTTTTTCTTTTTCTCTCTTTGTCTTTCTCTTTCTCTTTCTTTTTCTTTTTCTTTTTCATGGAAGATCCTCATGTAAAAGTACCAGGAACACATGAGAAGGTTAATGAGCGTTTTCTTCTGCGTTCCCGCAGTCGCTGCTGTGCCGTCAGCCTCTCCGTCTCCCGGGACGAGCTGGACATTTTGGTTTCCTGACCCTTGCAGAGCAAACGGCCACGTCGTGGCTCTCCTGATTCCCAAGCTGGAACCTGGAACCCATCTGCTGGGGGCTGCGGGGGGATGCTGAGCCCCTGGGGAGGTAAAACGGGCCAGTTCCCTCGGCTGCCGCCTTCCAGTTTAAAAAAGGGATGATGCTGCCGAGATGGTGTTTTTCTTGTGCCAGTGCAGAGAAGAGGGACGCGTAGGGGAGCTGTAAAAGCCCCCGGTGACACCTTACCGCGCTCGAAGTGCCCACCCCCCCCCCAGCAGACGCGGCCCCGCTGGTTTCTTTCCTTGGTGCAGTTCAGTTTCTCGGGTGGCAGGATGCAATTTGTGTTGGAGTTGGGCTTTCCAGTGAGACTCTTGGCTTGTCACTCTCGAGGCAGAACATGCTCCTTAAATAGCAGGCTAAATTTCTCCCCCTAGCCTAAAAAAAAAAAAAAATAAAATACTCCTCTGCCAAATGAAAGGACATATTCCAGTATTCTTTGTTGTTGCAACAAATTGGGTGGATACTGTCAGACTTCTGTATTCTGG
>NW_010102909.1:0-12637 GCF_000699245.1 Pterocles gutturalis
TGTGGCTTGGCCCCGAGCCAAGTGCTAACCCACCACAGGAGTATGATTTGTGAGGAACAAGCTTAAAGTGATGGTGTTTTCAGAGTAACAGAATCTACTAGAAACCTGTTTGACAAGGTTGTTTATCATGTGCCAGCTATCTTTATTCTTGTAATGCAAAGTTGTTTTAATGATATCATATATACACATTTTGCACCACATAACACTGTTCCTAGAATTGCAAAATCAGCTACAGAAGTGAAATAAAATCTGCGTTAATCTTTAACCAAAAATATACAACACTGAAATATTTGCCACAAAATAAAGAAGTTGATATTTGTAATAGTTAAGCAATGAAGGTAAGGAAGGTTATTTTTAGTACAAAATAATACAATCTAACACAATTTCTAACTCCACTGTGCATTACTAAGTGTTATTATTTACTCACATTGAGCAAAACTAGCAATGATAGGAAGGAATATGTTAGAATTGCTTATTGATTAGAATATCGCAACTGAAAGACTCAAGGTTTATTGTACTGCAGTGTCCCATTTCAATTAAGTGAGAAAAGTATTTTGTTTAGTATGCCTGTAGTTTTGTTTATTTTCCACAGACCTATGAAATTTTAAGCATTAAGATATATTAAAATATTTATGTAAAGATAATGTTCATCCTATCCACTGTTTGGAACCATTCCTCAATAAGTTACTAGAACTAAGGTGAGGAACAACAGTTTTTGATGGCAAATAATAAGAAGTTTATTTTTCTTTTTTCAGCTTAAAAACTAAATTTATCAATTATAAATGAATCAATAAGAATATATTAGAGCAGTTGTTCCCCTTTTGACAGTGATACATTCCAGTTCTCAGTTATTTTAAACATTATTTTCTCACCACTAATATCAGTTTAAAATTTTAATTTAGGAATGTTATTTCTTTATCCTAGTCCTGTTACATATAAGCACTTTTAATTTTCAACTGTCACTTATCCCATGTTAATTAAACATAAAATAATCAGACTTACTAAAGGAAAAAAGCTTTAACTGAGAGCTTTCTTATAGAGAGCTCATGAGATTCCCTTAAAACATTCCTCTCACTCATATGAATATATTCAGTGCTGTTTTCATGTTTCAAGGCAGAACAATGTATTACTTTAGCCAATCAGTTCTTAATTTATTTTCCATACACAACTGAAAAACAAGGTTTGCAACACTTGATATGGAGCTGTGCTCTGTGATGAGGTGAAAGAAGTGTTAATTGATTCTGATTTACACAAAAGCTAAAGAGATTCAGATGTGTCACTTTGGATAGTCCCTGAGGCCTCAAAAACAAGGGGGAAGAATTTCCTTCAATCAATTGCTGCAGCCTTGTGAATGGGAATGTCTTACGCAGGTACCTGCACTTTCAGAACAGTGAAATGTATGTCAGAAATACCAAACTAATTTTAGATGTAATTAAGATTGGATAAATGAGGTTTCCTGACTGCAGTCATGGCAGCTGACAACACCAGTTCCCCAACCTACCACCAGCCTGTATCATTTCAGCCCTCTCACCTCCCCTCAGGCATTATTGCCTGTTTAGGCAACACTTGCATTATCAAGTGATTTGGTAAAAAGGGAGCAGATAGGTAGATCAAAGTGGTAGATACTGAGGGTCCTCTTGCCTCCATTAAATAAGCCTTAGGAAACTTTAGTTCTAGTCCCCAAACAATACATCCCTATTTTTTACGTGTTCAATGCTGCCTAAAAAACCCACTCCTGCTGGAAGGATATATTTTTTCCCTCAAATGAAGGCCCCATTGCCAACAAGCATCACACTCTCCTTTCACCTCTTTTCCTGGATGAAGGTAGCAATTAGTGCCCTTGCCATCATTGCTCTTGTAAAAATCTCACATACAAAATGTTTCTACTCCTCTTCGTGCTATTTTCCAGGTGAAACCATGGTGACAGCTGCCCAGTCCTCATGGGGATGATGTCCTCAGTTTCCAGAGAAAGGTCACATTGTACCCGAGCATTTAGGTTTCACCTGGAGTTTCTGTGGCTTTAGGCAATGACAGTATCTGTGTGTTCTCAGCCTCCTATAATCCCTTTTTGCACACAGAAGCCTTCACAAACAAAAGATTTCAATAAATTAAACCAATAGCTAAGTATTCCTTGTTTTCTCAAGAGCTTTGAAAAGCTGCACCACATACCTTATGCTAAAATACTTAACTACTAGTTATACAGCCCTGATTCCATTGCCCATATTTATACATTTCTTTCCCTTCCCATTTTTCTTTAATTGACTCAGAACTTACATCAGATGAATGTGTGCTACTGATCACCCTCTGTATACCTGTGTTTTCTCCCAAACATCTCTTTCAAGAAAAAGTGGGAAGCATATACAAAAAAAAATACACCTGACTACTTAATAGTTAACAGGATTTTCTAAATTGGCCTAATCTCTTTGTATGTATGGTAACATGAGGAGTCCACTAAAATGTCTTAATTCCAGATTTTTTCTCCTCTTGCAAGAAATATCATGCAGCCATTTATAATTTATAATCAGAGAAGTATAAGAATATATGGTACTGATAAGGACTTAATAATTTCTAAATGAGAGGGATAGAGTCTGGGAATGTGACAGATTGTTTGACTGATTTGATCTCAGTTTGCCTGTTACATACTGTTAGAAAAGTGAATGGGTTAGACTGACCCTTGGAAAAGACATTGCTTTCCTGGTAAACAACTGAGTAGGGAGGTAGCGATAAAGAAATGTTCTTAACAGATTCACTGCAAAGAAGGTCCTGTCATTGTAGCATTCGTTAGGTATCTCCCCTCTCCCTTCTTCCCGGGATCAACTTCATGTCTCATTTGCTCTATATCCCTCACTCATGAGCAATGCAGTGAGATAGGGAATGGGGGTTCTGGTCAGTTCATCACACGTTGTCTCTGCTACTCCTTCGTCCTCAGAAGGAGGATTTCTCACAATCTTCCCCTGCTCCATTGTGGGGTTCCCTCCCATGGGAGACAGTCCTGCACAAACTTCTCTGACATGGTTCCTTCCCAAGGGCTTCATGAACTGCACCAGCACGGGTCCTTTCCATTGGTTACAGTCCTTCAGAAATTAACTGCTCCAGCACTGGTCCTCAATGGGGCCACAAGTCCTGCCAGCAAACCTGTTCTGGCGTGGGCTCCTCTCTTTCTCCATGGGGCCACAGGTCCTGCCAGGAGCCTGCTCCAGTGCAGGTTTCCCAAAGGGTCACAGCCTCCTTTAGGCATCCACCTGCTCTGGCGTGGGGTCCTCCCTGGGCTGCAGGTGTATCTCTGCTCCCCCGTTACCTCCATGGCTGCAGGGGCACAGCTGCCTCACCATGGGCTGCACCACAGGCTGCAGGGGAACCTCTGCTCCAACATCTGGAGCACCTCCTCCCCTCCTTCTGCACTGGCCTTTGTGGCTGAGTAGCCATTTCTCTCATATTCTCACTTCTCTCTCTCTCAGCTGCTGTTCTGAAGCAGTTTTTTCCCCTTCTTAAATATGCTGTTTTAGAGGTGCTACAGCTGTTGCTGATGGGCTCAGCGTTGGCCAGTGGCTGGTCTGTCTCGGAGCCATCTGCAATTGGGTCTACTGGACATGGGGGAAGCATCCAGCAGCTTCTCACAGAAGCCACCCCCATAGCCCCCCTGCTACCAAAACCTTGCCATACAAGCCCAATATACCCCTTTACAAAGCAGAGCTGGATATGTAGAAACTTACAGCACAGACTCAAGAAATTAGTAACACAAATTTGGATATATCTATATGTAATTTATTTCCATTACCTATATATGTCAGCCTTCTAACAAAGTTGATTACAAACAATCAGTTGGGCAATTATTGTCTCAGAGATCCATGTCTGTAAATGAATGTAGAATTTTATAACTAAATACAACTTAAAAAAAAAAATCTAAAAGGAACAAAAGACTTTTTTTTTTTTTTTTGTAATAACACATCTCTGTCCTTGCAACTGATGTCATAACAGGTCTCCTCATGGCAGAATATTTGTTCATATGCCTTATGAAAAAGAACTTGGAAAACAGTATGGATTGTCCTAGTTGGTTAAATACTTTTTAAAAAACAGAAGCTTATTTAATGGTTTTGCTACTTCATAGAAAGAGAATAAAATCATGGCAGTAAAAATAACTGGAATTAAAAACATTGTAAAAATGTCAAGGATGCAGGACATATAAGTAACATTATTTCTAATATTTTCATTGTCAAGTAATGAAACATCATGTAAATGTTACTAGGTCACAAATGGTTACCCAGTACTCTTCCTGAGACACCTTGGACTGTGAAGACTGATCAACTTATAAAGGTAAACTTCAATAGGCTTGGAAATTTAGTAATGACTAGTAGGTAAGACTAAGGAAAAAGACGATTTGGGAAAAATATTAATTCTTCAAATAAATCATACTGAGAGCATAAGTATAAAATCAGAAAAGTACAGAAAGTTTAGTAGGAGATCAGCTTGGTTAAACTATGAGTTCTTCATTTGCCTCAAATATAAGAAGAAAGCATTTAGAAATGAAAAATTAGGACAGATTACTGAGGACAAAAATAAAGTTTAGGCACAGAAGAAAAAAATTGAAAGGTCAAGATACGAATGAGATGTAATTAGCAAAAGGCATAAGAATTACAAGAAATCAGTTTCTAAGTATAAGATGAAGACCAAAGAAAGCATTGTTCTGCTACTAATCAAGAAGGAGAGCTGTGCACAGATAACACAGAGAAGACTGAAGCTTTTAATAGCTTTTTTTGCATCAATCTGCAGTAAAAACATCCATTAAGGAGAAGTGCCTAGCATAATTAATATCAGAAACAAAAGGGGAAGATCTCAACATGGAGTGGGAAAGACATGAGTTGCAGAGCACTTAGATAAGTTAAATCAATGTGATCTGACGAACTTCATCCTAGGATACTGGCTGATGCAATCAGAAACCTTAGTGGCTATCTTTGAGAACTCTTGGAAGATAGTTACAGTATTAAATGATTTAAAAAAAAAAAAAAAAAACACCCTGTATATAAAAGAAGAGAAAAGAAGAAGCTGGAGGATTATACAGCAGTTACTTTGACTTCATTCCTCAGCATAAAAAAGTTTTTTAAAAGCAAAAAACCAATGAGACTACTTATAAACAGTGTGAAGACAACAAGGACATGAATGTGAGTCTATGTAGATTTGTCAGGAGCAAATCCTAACAAACTAGTCTGTTTCCATCTTCTGACAGGGTAACAGGCCTTTGAATAGGAGAGCATTAATAGATGTCATATGTAAGCTAGGAAGCAAGGATGAAGTAGTGCTATACAGGCCAAATCTGGAGCTTAAAGTGCTACATTACATACAAAAGCTTGAAAAACAGGAACTATTGTGCATATGATTTAGCTTTTACGCAAATGAAAGCTATATGTGAGGTATGTGTACTAATTAAGAAGAGCTATTTTATTTATCTGGTGAAATCCTTACATCTAAGTTATAAAGCGGTAACAAAATCAAGCAGCTGAGTAATGGCAAGAAACAAATTTGGATACTGAAGACACAAAAAATTCTCAATATTGTATAGGATAGTCAGAGGTTAAAGTAGGACCGTGTTACCTGACATTAATAATGATTGGCTGCATGTTGGCGGGTGAATATAGGATTGCGCAAACTAAGAAATTAATGTCAGACAGAAGTGAAACAATATAGCCAGGAGAAGAACACATGATACCAATCATAGATTCATAGGATCACAGAATCATAGAATCATAGAATGGTTTGTGTTGGAAGCGACCTTAAAGATCATCTAGTTCCAAACCCCCTGCCAGATACTTGAAAAGGGAAATTAGATGTGGCTAGGCAAACTGTTCCCTGAAAAGACTATATTAGGAGCAGATTTTGAAGCAGTCAGCTTTGGCTAGCATCTAAGCAATAACACTCTGGATGGCTGAAAATGGTAAGAGCCTATAACTGGAGTGCAGGAGTTTCCAAAGGGCCTGGGTGGCCCAGATGTCACTGACACTGATCGGTCAGTGCCATTTAGTAGCCTCAAATTCAGAAAAGAATAGGCAACTTATGACATCTTGATGGCTTTAGATGCTATTTCATATGATATCCCCATGAGCAAACCACAGAAAAAGACAGAACCACTGTAATATGTAAACCTAATTGGTTAATTTCCTGGAGTAGAGCTGGTCCATTGGCAAAAACAAATCTTTTCGACTCTGATGAATTTCTGGGTTATCATTATTTACCTGGATGCTGGAATAAATACAAATATAAAAATAAGAACATATTAAATAATGGAAGCACCATATACTATGCTGAACAGATATAACCAGCTGTACTGATATAGGATGTAAAACCTCTAGAACTTGATCATTCTCCAAGAAAGGATCTGGGGGTTTTGGCAGGTGACTAGTTGCCAATGTACTGACATTATGCTTTACAGTAAAGACAAAGATCTCACAAAGGTTTCTGAACAGACTTATGGACTACTGATCCCATTATTCATACCTGTGTAATAACTCTGATTTTTACACATCCTCCTATTTTATGCACATTGATAAGCCTCAGCTGGACTAGTGTATGCAGTTTTCCATGTTGCAGTTCAGACAAGGCGTGCATTTATTCTGAAAAGCACAGGACAGGAGTAAATATGGTAGAAATTGAAGATCCTCAGCTAGGACCCTACGTCAGTCAAGTTTTTGGAATTACTCTTTTTCTTTATAGTGAAATTCCCAAAGAAGAAGGAATTTTTCTTAGCCAGGGATTATTAAACTATTAACTAGAATTCCTAGCTTTTTTGGTACAGACAGATCAGAAATAAAAAGGAAGTTATATGCAGTGTTCTCTCCCAAACCACTGCTTCCTTACTTCCAGCCTGCTCAGTAAGTCACAGCAAATCGTGTCCAGTTCCCAGTGTTCCCTCTCCAACACCTCTGAAAACTTCCCATCTGCTCCCTGTTTCTTCTCAGCAGCTCAAGTTCTCCTCCACCTGTAGACTTCTACATCTTTCAAGTGATTTTCTCACTCTTCTTCTTCTGCTTGCCACAGCACACTGTTTCCAGGAGCCCTGCTCTCTGTCAGATTCAGCTGCTTCCTGGGAAGAAACATGTCTCTTCTGTCTCCAGATAAGTATCTGAGTTAATCCCTCTCCTGAAAGGAGTATAACATGCAAAAATAAGAAGAAACGAAGATACCATCTGTCCAATCCTGTAAGTGCTCATCAGAAATAATCTGTTCTCCATTTCAGATATGGAGGAGAAAAAAATAACAGTCTTGAATTTCAACAAGGATTCAGATTAGAGACGAGGCACTGGAACAGATTACTTGGAAGACTGGAGTATCTCTCCACAGAGATACTTTAAAAAAGAGTTAGCTATTCATCTGTCAGTAATAATGTCAATATACTTCACCCACAGGATATAAGCATATGGAAGAAGATCCCCTGTAACTTTTTTTCAAATTTTATTCAAATGTATTTTGTTACTGTATGACTTTATCAGGTTGTTGATTTCAGCAGATGTTAACACTGGAGTGCAATTTTGCATACTTATGATTACTGGGGACTGGGTGAACCTGAAATTCACACAAACTTGGAAGTGACATGAAAGCATACGAGCAGGAAAGAAACTACTTTAAAAATATAAATTGCTTGACTAAGAACTATTTGAAATGTAATGCCTTCAAAGAAGTTGTGCTTTGAAGTTTTCAGTCTGCTTGACTCTTATACCCATGGGTATGCCCTAAAACTTATAAAACCAATGTGATGTGGAACCACTACTCTGTGTAGGATATTAGACAATGTTTAAATTCAGTGCTGAATGGTCAGAGAAGAGGGACAATGCAATGTCTGCAGCTAGTTTTGTTTTGTGAGAGGCATTTCTCCACCTAAACTTGAAAATGTATGAACAATTCAAAAATTAGATATTAGTGTAGTGGCTTTTGAAAGAATTAAGAAAATATTTGATTTAAGGTTTTCCTATAGCTGTGCAGCTTAAATTTCACACCACAAGAAAGCAACAGAGTGGGATTTTTTTGTTTGGGTTTTTTTGTGTTTTGTTTGTTTTGTTTTGTTTTGTTTTGTTTTTTAATGTATCTAAGGATAAAATCCTTGGGGTTTTTTGTTGGCTGGTTTGTTTTCTTCTTATTATTATTTTCCCAAGGTCTTTTCTTTTAGCTGAGACCAGTAAAGGATGTAAAGCATTGAGCAGCAACTGAAATGCACTTCCAGTTCAATGTTTAAAAATAAAAGTCTAAAATAATATTATGGCATCTCTATGTCAGTTTTACAGCAACCTTCTATATGACACCCAATCTTGATTTTATGCAAGGGAAAAAAATCACTGTCATTTCCCACGTAGCTCACTGGACTTTTTTTTTCTGCCAGAGGTATGTGGGTTCAATATATGTGCAGAGAATATGGTAGAGGCTTCTGTTTGTCCACTTCCAGTTATACCCAGAATGACATTTGTGACACATGAGGAAAGAAAAAGAAAAAAAATATTATCAGATTAAAAAGCAATGGGGTACTTGTTGAGAACTCAGTTAAAGCAGTCTTATGGTCACATTTGACCAAGACTTGTGTGCTGTTCAGACAGCAAATTTGAAAGTACTGGTTTATGAATAGCTGTAACAGGTTTGTTAGTCCACACATGCATGCTCATTTAGTGTGCTGCTGGGCACACCTTCACGGTCTAGCTGCAAGGAGTCTTCAGTCCACCTGCCTTGATTGAGGACTGGAGGTGAACGGGATGAAATTGGAACCTATCAAGCATATTTACAGCTGCTTCATAACCTGCTCCTTCAGAGCATGAGCAAAAAGGCCTGGAATTCTGTCTTTGTTAATGAACAGAAAGGAGCAGGTCACTTACACCATGGCTGTGTGTTTTCCAGTCTTATCTGTTTGGAAAGATGTTGCAAAGAGACCATCATTTGGGTGTACAAAACATCAGTAAGCTCAGCACATGGCAGGTCGAACACAGGGAGAAGGGGGAAATTGTCACCCATGCAGAGCTGAAAGGAAGTTTTCTGACAAGACATTATGAAACTGCATAATAATTTTGGTAAACTGGATAATATTTTTTTACATGAACATGAGGCCAGTCTTACAGTGTAGAGAGGTCCCTTTACCCATAGTTGTCACACAAACAGGATTACAAGAGGAATGAAGTAGCTCACAGCAAATTAGGTGGTATACTTAAATGACACTTTTCCAGTCATTTTTCTGGTGTTCCTGACTTCTTTCTCCACTGTACAGAAGTGTGTTAGGGAGTAAAATACACTTCTGGATGCTTTCTTGAAGTAGGGCTAAAATTACTTCAGGGAATTTAGGAGTGCCATAGGACCACTCAAAAACTCCCTTTAAATAGGAAATAAGTCAGGACATAAGAATTGAAAGGGAATTACCATCTCTGTTTTGGACTTTCACTCTGCTGCCAAAGTTCCTCAGAGATGGTTTTTGACTGACAGTCCAGCTGTCGACCTGCCAGACGAGTGGGTTCCTTACCTCCTGGTGTCTGTTGCACGACTTACATCTGTTGTCTCCCGGTATGTGATTCCAGGAGGACATATAGGTTTAATTTATATATAATTTTGTCTCACCCTTGCTTCCACAGGTGGCACTTAGGAGAAGGTGAGAGAGATGTTACAAAGAGCTTCTCCACAGTAAAGTCCAGGAAATTATTTTTCATGTCAGCAAATGGACAGTAATGTGTTCTTTAAATCTTTCCAAAAGATGTGTTAGGACGTATGTTTAAACATGTGTGAGATTCAAGACTGTACTTTAACCCTTTTTTTCCTCATATTATGCAATTAAGAAGTACATTTCTCTAAATATAATAGATTTTGGAAGAAAATATATATCACAAACTTATATCATTCAGATGAGAAATTACTATCATTTCCTCAGTCACCCAGCATTGAAGAAGATTATTATTAATGGAAAACACTAATGCAAGCTGAGTTCTCAGCAGGATTATTTCATACACAGTTTAATGGACTTTCTGGATTAATAAAGTGTTCAGGTACCTATTCCTTTATGAACTGAATTGTCAAGTGGTTTTAGAGACTGTATAATGCTTGATAATACTCTGGACATATTGGTCCTGGGAAAGAGGAGAGAGCAGCTTCACTACCACCCTATATAAAACACACCAGGACAATACACACAACCTGTGAGTTACTCCTTCCTATCTGTTGAGCAAGAGCTTGCCACATAGAGACAGAAAGCTGGTTTTGGCTATTTAGGTTAATCTGGTGAATGGCATACTTGGTCCCCCCATCCTTCTCTCTTAATGAAGAAGTCTTTGGATGGGCAGGAGATAGGGGCGCTGAGCCACAGTAAGAACCGCATGTCAAACATGTAATATGTGCAGAACTCTTAAGTGACTTCAGACAGACTTCTGTACTGTCAGACTTTGCTTACATATCCAACAGCATTTCCTCCATGTTGCCATCTTGAATAATAGCACAATAAAAATTCTGGAACATTATTTTTAATCAGGAGAGGGGAATTAGGATTCACAGTTAGATTATCAGTCTGCAGTTAAGGCCACAGGCAAGAGAAATCAAATTTTGCAGTACTCTGTGAAAAAATACATTGCAACAGGTCCTTTTTTTGTAACAGTGTGAAAAACTCCAGCAGACTGGCATGACCACAGTGAGGAGGAATGTCAGAACTGTGTCCATTTCTCAGCAGCATCCACACATGTGGAGGAAAAAAAGAAAGATCAGTTCTTACAAAGGCCTTGTCTCTGTCTGAAAAGAAGACCTGCAGGAAAAGCACACAGGTACAAGGCATAAGAATTCCTTTCATCCCATTTACACCATAACACTACAGTGCTATAGTGCGGGATTAACCAGTTTTTCACAAAACTAACAAATGTGTTACATACTACAGTCTTAACACTCATTTTTATTTGCATGGGAAATTGTTAACAATTGAAAACATACTAGAATTTCAGAAGAATTTGAAGACAATTCTGAGACAAAAACTAAAGTTATTTTTCATTATTTATAATAGTTTAATATTTATGTTGCTTTTTTAAAAAATGATATTTTTTGTTCAGATGCTAGAAGAGATATTTCAAAGGGCCACATCCTGAGACAGAAGACACATTCTTCTGAATTCATCCCAACATGATTTTTCGGATCAGAGACTATTGTTAAATAAGAAGTTAAGCCTGCCATTCTTCACTTTCTCTGATGATTTATGGATCAAAGCATCACTTGTTTGGATCCCTTCTAAGACAGAGTTGCTTTAAAGGACTTTCACAAGGGTTACTTTGTGAAACTGGAAGCCTCCCAAGATGCCTGATCTTGACTAATGGCCAAGATGAAGCTCTGTTTGAATTTTAAATGACTACATAGCCTTCTCCTCAGTGTGCTTTAAGGGTCCACTCATGTAGTGTTTATGCACACAGAGTTCCCATCGATCTTAAAGGAATGACATATATATAAGGAACTTAGAATTATTTTTTTTTTTCCTTGGATGTACATAGAACCATTTCTCCTACTCTCACACAGTGTACCGCTGAATGAAAACAATGTATTTGCAACACACTTTGAAATAAATCTTTGTGAAATAATTTTCTTGTCTCAGATTGGAACATTCCCTCTTGCTCCACACTGCGGCAAAAACCAGAACCAATGAAGCACAAACAAATGTCTGAAAAAAATATTTTCACTGAACAGGTATTTGTTGAGTCTAACAATACGGACCAGACATGGGGAAAGCAAAGGCTGAACATGTGATAAAGACAGAAAGAATATTAGGTAGAAGAATATTTTCTATCTAACTTTAATTAAGATTCTGAAATAATGATATGAAACTGTCAACAAAGTACAATATTTTCATGACTAAGGAGTTCCAACCAACGACTGGAGGAATTTGGTATTGCAGAAAATTAGTTAGTTCATAGTCTAGTGGTGGCCTTTTTAAAAGTTGCAATGCTTACAGATTTCCTTTTATACTCTATGAGGGATGAGCTGCTACAAAGCAATACAAATTTTGTTCAAAGGAATATAAGCAGATAGGGAAGCTAATATCATAAGCTAGAAACCTACTTCAGAGCTGGGGATAACAACAGTCCTGAAATCAACCAATATTTATAAGTCTTTATCTACTAATCAGAATGCATAGAACAGCATAAGATTAGCCATTGTGCTCTTGGCACATGATAGAGATGCTGCTGCCTCATGACACCTGACATGCCAAATTTCATCTATTTGCTTTTAAAGACAAGAAGGGGATACGACAAGTTTAGTTTCTAGAAGATGGGTAATCTAGAAGTTGGAAACAGAAGCATGACCTAGATCTGTTCAGATAAGCTTATGTTCAGATAAGAGGTTACATGTGGAAAGAGATCATATCAGGCAATGCTGGATGAAGGTAATATTCTTGAGGTCAGGCAGAAACCTTTTATTAATTTAGTGATTCATAGAACAAGGGTTGCACTTCTAGAGAGAGATAGTGAAATTTGTTGCAGCCTTGAAGAGGAGGAAGAGCATGTCATGCTAACTATCTACAAAGACTGCTACATACGGCCCAAGAGGATGAGGGCACTTCTACAGGTGAGTTTGTCTATTTCTAGCTATAAATACAATTTGAGAGAGATTTCTACCCCCCCCCCCCCCCCCCCCCCCAACTTGAGCTTGTCTG
>NW_010102909.1:12668-32980 GCF_000699245.1 Pterocles gutturalis
GTTGTCTGTCTCTAGAGTCTATGTTCATCTCCTTTATTAACTAAACTAGAGTTAGTAGGTCCCCTTTCTCAACAATCAACAAATATGCAGCTTCATTCATGGCCCTCTCTATTAGAAACATAAATAGTTCAGATAAAGATTTTTCCCACTAGAGCCATAAAGCAGAATATTATAGGAAAGAATAAAACCTCAAATTGTAAGTCCTCAGTGAGTGTTAAAGAGAAAGGTTATGCAGAACACAAAATATGACAAAGCAAAATCATGTCAAACGTGTTAACATCATAACACAGAAGCTCTTTGCTACTCAATATTCATTTTTCCTACCCCTTCTCTCTGTTTTACACATAAGCTGGCTGAATTTTTTAATTGATGGAAATGCCTGGAGAGGTAAAGATGTATGTAATGCTGTTCTGACTATATGAAGACCAAGTCAGCATTAATATATGGTACATATAAATCAAGAATAAAGATATACAAATCCTTCAGATGGGGACTACCAATCTTAACAGCATTGGACATGTCCTTAAGGCAATATAAAATACAGAAATCATGACTTTTCATTAGTGAAGTATTTACTCCCGAGACCATCATAAAAGAAGTTTTATTACACTTACTTGGTGGGTTGCAGAGAGAGGCTTTTCTGAAATCTAATTTCTCTATAAAATGTACTTGATAAATGGTAATTTTTTAAATCTTCCAAGCTGTCCATCCTCACTGAGTTTGTTTTCACAAAGAGCTTAAGACGGGTTGAGTTTTCTCTGAACTAATAGCTCCTTGAAGGCCTTTGGTGAATTAACCAACCTCCAGAGTGATCTAAATGATTAACAACCTCTATCGCACCTGAGGCAACTGAACTTTCCCTCACTGCATGATGATGTACAACATCGTCACTTCCGTGAAGTGAAACCTAACTGCCATGAGGCTATATTATAATTACTTGAGTTCTCTAAAATAGTAGCTACTGTTGCCTGTACAAATCTGGTAACTTAGCTTCTCATTTGTTGTCTTCTAATTTACTCAGAGAATTCTTAGCCATGTGGCAATTATGAAAAACAAAACAAAACAAAACAACCAAACAAAACAAAGCAAAGTGTTTTAGCTGTGTTTTTGTATTTCTAATTAACAGCCGTTTTGATAAGCATTTCTGTGTTTGTAAATACTGTTAAACATCAGTGCTTATTTCTTTCACAAGTGAGCTGAGGTGAATCTTTCACCAGTGTTATCTGAACTAAATGATGTAAAACAATGAAAAGAGCTATTTTTTTAACTGAAATTTTTAAAAGGCATTTTTATTTTACCTTGAAGAATCCTAAAAGAAAATAAAAAATTATGATAAAATTATTGACTTGTCTACTTTCCAGGCAAAAACGTGCCAATGGAATTTCTCATTGTTTAAACAGAATAAAATAAATCTCATCTGTCATTGAACAAAAATCTGTATTTGGTCACACCTCAGGATTCCCTCAAAGTGTATCTAGATCTGTGAATTTAAAATTCCAGATCAAAGAGTACAAAATTTTTATACCTATGCTCTACAGTACCATAGGTACTTCATCAAATAGTATAAATTATCAGTCTGTATCATATTTTAAATGTAAGACAAATCAGCAGAATTGATTACAGAACTTGCATGAAAGCACAGTGGTTACTGGGCACAGTATGTCTGTACTATGAGACTTCTAGGATCATTTTTGCTGCTAAAGGAATTGGGCATGGAAATCTAAAAGGATTTATTGAAAGATGCCTAGTTCAGATATTTAGATAATATCAGTTTATTGGTTTCATAAGAAAGATGTCAAATACATTCTTGTGTATGTGTGTGAGACGATCTAGGAAGCTTATGCTTCCCAAGCTGATGTTCAATTTTCACTTTACTTAATGTCAGCTTTAATTTAATTTAATTTTGTTTTGTTTTATTTTATTATTTTATTTTAATACCAATATTTTGTCTCCCCATTAGTGATTATCTTAAATCTTTGGTTTCTCTTTATTTGGGGGTTTATAATTTACTGAAAGGAAACCACAACTGGTATAGAGCATATGCAAATTTTCTTCCCATAATCCACAGATTTTCCTAAGACTTTTTTCCCATAATCCATAGATTTTCTCATTCCAACAGAGATACTGCAGTGCATTTTTCAAGATAATAATGTGTGAAATGTTCTCCACATTAATTTAACAACTGCCAACAATTTTAGTTTTACAGTTCATAGTCTCGCAACATTGAGTTTAGAAAGCTACGGCAGCGCTAACTTGGGACATCAAGTGCCATATTAAAAGTTACTTCACCCTTTCGTAGTTCAACCAAGTAAATAACCTTGTAGACTAACTTAAAGCCCTCCCCAACAGTTTACCTCAGTTTTGACATAACAACCTTTTTTTCTGAGAGTTTTTTTCATTTTTCTGTGACTATCATCACCAGCTATTGCAGTCATCCCCTTCCCTTGCCAAATTTCAGGACTTTCAAATACTAGGTGTGCATTAAGTATTTATTTAATCTGGTTTGGCTGGTTCAGTGTTTTTCATAGGCTGCTTTACTATCCATAGAAAAAAGATCAGTCCTCTTTTAGATGTTTCCATACATAAGAAGCAAGGCTTTTTAACCATTACCTTTTTTCTTCATAGTATCACTACAATTTTCGCAGTATTACTACTTCCACAAAAGAGTGCTTTTAGCAATACACAGGAATATAAAAGGAGGAAAGATTTAAAAGTGGAAGACAAGACTAAAATATGGACATATATTTCAAATGTAAATCTTTATACATGGTTGTATGTACTTCTGGTTTTTTTAAGCAGTATAGGTACTTATCAGCTGGGGTACATCTGGGCATTTGGGATATAAGTATTGATGTATAGGAGTAGAACAGAATTGTGCTGGATAGAAAATGTCTTAAGGCTGGCATTTTTCAAAAGGGCATGTGCTTCTCACCTAATGAAGGTCTTTCTGACAGATAACTACTTGGTGTTTCGCCATGTGACTTCAGAGTGGTTAGGTTCATATAAACACTGCCCTCATACGTTCAAGAACAGTAATGCTGAATGTCCATACATTAGTTTATACAAAACCAGGATCTTCTCCTCCACACTACCAGCACATATTTACAGTGCCAGAACAAATAACTTAATCAGAAGACATGTGAGTGCAAAAGACCACCCTGTGAGATCTGTTTAGTAGTTTTGTTTTTCTGAATTCTATAACCCCATAGTGATGTTCATCTCTGCATATATTTGCTTTAATTAATTCCCTGTTCTAAGATCTGAATACAGATCGGATATCCAAGATCTCCTTGAATCCTAATTTTGGCTCTTACAGACTCAAAGCTCCTGAGTAGGTATGTTGTACCTTAACATTTAGAGCAAGTTTACAGGCACATTATTTTCATAGGAATATTATGGTCACTGCTAATGGTTATAACCATACTTTGAATCCATGTGGTGCCATAAATTTGTGTTATTCCTGCTTCTAGAATTCCAAGTTATTCAATTTGTGTTATGTATCTGCTTTTCATACTTATTTAATCCATAACAGCACCAGAAATACGTTGCAATATTACCATCAGTTCATAGCTCAGACATAAATAATTGCATACTCTCATTCCTTTTACTTTGTGCTTGAAATTACAGCGATTCTTAACTATCACGTAATCAGATTTAGCATTCCAGTTAGACTGTGTTGCATTTCGTGCTGAAATTCCTTACCCAGTTCACTCTGTCATAAATATGGGCTGCTGTTGCCAGGAGTGGTCTCGAACCCAGATAGCTGTTGTGTCTGTATAAGCAGTTGCATGTGTGACAAGTCAGCTTAAGAAGCTAAATTAATTATTTTGAGATCAATCAGTTCCTTGATCTGAGAAGCTGCCTAAATTGTTGATGCTCAGACACAGGAATGAAAGAAATGCCAGGCTGGAAGAAGGAGGAAAGTGGGACTGTCCTTTTTTACAAAAGCTCAAGTTTATGTTACAATTAAGTAGATGGTCTTAGTACAATCCCAGCTTATGTTACTATGATTAGGTAGTGGGACACATTCCAAAACTGACCAGACCTCCCCATGTTACTGCGTGTTTATATCTGCATTTCTTATAAACATCTCAAAATTTCAAGGGTTAGTGCCTGTTGGTATTTTAAACTTTTTCTATCTGTATACTACGCATGGATGGTTTTCATGTTGAATGAAGGAATGTCATATTTATGTATATGCCTTTTCTGAGATATTTGCTATGTAAATGACTTTATTGTCATGTCTGTATTTGTGTATGTGTCTGTTTCCATGCATATGTAAATACAAACTTTTGTAGCTATAATGACTATACTTTTGTGGTATTCCATGCAAAAGCTTTTGGAGAGACTTGTTTTACTGTGTTCCCTGTTAACAACAGCTGTATGTAAGAGGTATACAAACTCTTTAGGGAGTATAGCAATTAAAAGCACAGTTCCCATGTCAACATTCTCACCTTCCAAAAAAACCCAACCAAACCAAACTTATTACCATTTAGTTACAGTAACGCTTACAGAAACCTAACATTAATACAGCATGCACTTTCAAATACTTAAAACCAACCCAATAAATAAGCTAATTATTTTCAATTAATCCTAGAGGTGCCCCATGCCGCTAATTGGATCAGTTAATTTACCACAGTGCTGTCAGGCAAGTACCTCTTAGATATGCCATTTCACATACTTAAAGTGCCATTGCTGAAGAAATTGTTTTATTTATATCACCTATCATAGCAATTCAAAAGCAATTTCCTGAAGTATTTTACTTAAAAGCATTCAAGATAGCTGTTTTCTCTTCCAAAACCAGGTACTTTGCAGTAAAAATATACTTTGGGTCATTGGAGTTCTTCTGCTTTTCTTTTTTACTTTTTCATTTAGAGGGCTTTGAGGTTATTATTATTATTTAACTAGGACAGTGTTGATAATAAAATAATTTACTTTTATAAAACCTCATTTTAACGTTTTGTTGTGGAAGGTTTCTGTGTCTTTTTGTGAGTTTCCAATCTTCCATTAAAATTGTTCAGTCAAAACTGTTTTGTTTCTTAGAAATATCATCAGTGAAAGTAAGTTTTTTTTCATCTCCTACTTTTTCATCTGCTAAAGACAAGTAATAAAGCACCTCACAGTGTCCCTAGTGGTACTCATGCTAGGGTTTTTTTTCCCTCCTCTTTCCAGGCTAGTACACAAAATACATCACTTCATCAATTTGGTGCTGAACAGGACAAGATTGAAGATGGCTTCAGACCAAAAGGAACAGCAGAAAACTAACTTTGCATGGTTCTGATGAGCATCAATATTGACTATGTGTGTGAATTACAGAAATCTTTGTTATGGTTTAACCCTGGTGAGCAGCTGAAGCCCACATTGCTGCCCACTCACTCTCCCCATTGTGGGATGGGAAAGAGAATTGGAAGGATAAAACTGAGAAAAATCGTGGGTTCAGACAAAGACAATTTAATAGGTAAACAAAAGCTGTGCATGCAAGGAAAGCAAAACAAGGTATTCATTCACCACTTCCCGTCAGCAGGCAGGTGTTCAGCCATCCCCAGGATAGCAGGGCTCCATCACACATAACAGTGACTTGGGAAGACAAATGCCATCACTCCAAATGTCCCCCCCTTCCTTCTTCCAGTAAATTGGAAGCTCATTCACCCTGAAGTTATTTCCAGAAAAGAAAAGCCATTTTAGTGTAGACAATATCAGATATAATATTTTTTAATAATTTCATTCTACATTTGTATAATAATACAATAATATTATATACAAAAATACAAATGAGTGATGCACAGTGATACTGTAACCACCCAATGACCAAGGCTCAGCCTGTTCCTGGCTAACGATCCCGGAGCAGGGAGAGTCCTGAAACTGCTCTCAGCGGAACAGAGAGGACAGCCTGAGCATCCCAGACTGAGAGCTGACTGAGGAGGGGAGAAGGCCTTGGGAAAGGGAGCCACCAGGAGCAAGATGACCCAGAGAAACAGAGATCCAGAACAAGGGATGAGCTTCCTGAGCGTCCTCACCTGTATACTGAGCATGACGTGTATGTTATGGAATAGATCATTGGCCACTTTGGGTCTCAATCCTGAACCTAAGATCAAATCCTGGGCTAGTAACTGGGGCTGTGCTCCCTCCCAGCTTCTCCTGTTTGCAGACAGCCAGAGAAGCTGAAAGACCTTGGCAGACACATAAACATCACTTTTTATCAGCTTTATTCTGAGCACAAATCCAAAACACAGCCTCTTGCTAGCTATTATGAAGAAAGTTAACTCTGTCTTAGCTTAACACAGGACAATTGCCTTATGTTATTCTTTTATAGAAATATGATTATTCTCTATGTAATATTTGCAGGTTACCTGGTTCTCTATTAAAAAGGTAATTTTGAAACAGCTTCCTGTTTTCTATCTTAAAATAAATCACAGTCTTGTATTACTTTTGTCTTATATCTCTTCCAGTCACAATAGTTTGTTGGTGAAGACCCAGGCATGCCAGCCATTGACAGCTGAGAATACCTAATTTCTCAAATTTTCCCCTGAAATGAAGAAAGTAGGATGATCCTTCTGGAAGCCCTAGCAGCAGTTTACTTCCCTGCTCTCTGGCAAGACTTGTTTTCCTCCAACTCGCTAGAAAGTAAAGTATTCATTCTAATGGCTGGGTAACTGGATAACACTATTCTGTTCTATGAGAAAAGAGATTATAAAAAAGAAATATATTTATGGAATATTGTATTAAAAATATTGCCACCACCTCTTATAAGTACTATGTAACCAGTATCATCCTAAGCTGCATCTTTTCTACACAATTCCATCAGAATTTGAGGTTGAATATTACTTTTTTCTTTTAGTAAATCTATTTTAGTGGTATCTTCAACTTGTTTCCCCAAAAATTTCTTCCTTCTTCTTCTGAAGGAGTATTTCAGTTCAGTCCCCAATACTTATTATTATTCCCTATTTCTTTTACTGTTCTCAGAAACAGTGTATTAAGATCTAATCCTATACAAGTAAATTATTTTCTTTCTCCTCACACCCTCTTCTGGTCATGAACCCTGATCTTCAACTGAAAAATATATTTCCCATTTCACTTCCTGGTTTTGCAGATACTGGAAAAATATTTGTACATAAGTACTTAAATTGGTTGCAAAGCTTTTCTCATGTGTGTCTAAAATATCATTATGCGTCTTGCAGATGATACAAGACCTTCACATATAAAAAAAGTTATATCATTTTCTGAAAAAAAAGAAAAGGATTAGTCAAATATGTCTCCAGTTTATGTTGATTCATTGACTAGGAAAAAATGTATAAAACAATTCATATAAATAGAAATATGAGGCATCAATGAGTCCCTTTGTTGAAGGGGTGAAAGCCTTAAACTACCATAAAAGGCTTCATAGATGACCTTGGTTGTTCAGGGCTGATAATATGGTAAGAAATTGTCAACATATTTTGCATTTACCAAGTTCTTATGCAAAAAATATTCTGAAGATTTGCACCTCATATCTGATTTTTTTCTAGGGGAATAATGCAGATGGCAAGGCAGATCAAACTTGCAAAAATGTAAAAATGTAAAACATGCAAAAGGACAGATGTAGCATGGTAGAGAAAGCAAAAAAGAATTGTACCTGCATAATATAAAAGTAATCTACAGTAAGATAAGGTGGAGCTGGAAAATGACTGAATTCTCTGATTAGAATCACAAGGGTGGCAAAGGAGAACATTAAACTAGATGATAAAGCTAGTCTGCGAAACCAATAGTAACACGATCAATAAATTTAAGTTAAAAAGTCTTTTGGAATCTTCCTGTTAAAACAAACTAGTTATGGTAATAGCCCAAGCAGGAAAAAATGTTGCACATTTGCTAGGTTTTACTGTCTTGAACACTGGCATTCAAGATCCACATTCAGCTGCTTTTAAAATTGACCAAGGACAAAGATGGCTTATTTTTATTTGGACCTGAAAGAAATGAGTCCAAACCTGAATCAAACTATTTCTTTCTCAATCTGTTGTCTTGAAAAATAGGGGTAATACTATTGATCTATCTGACAGGGATGTACTAGGTATTTGCACAGCGCTTTAGAAATTTCAGGCCGTAGAGTAATAAGAATTACCTTCAATAAAATCAAATAATGCTGAAGAGAAACAAAAGTGTAAAGATGAATGAAAACACCAGGTCTTTCTTCAGTAAAAAAAAACACTATAGCAGTAACTCACCAGGAAGGAAGTGTAATATTCATATCAGTGTGAACATTAAGTTACATATAAATCCTACAATAGAAAACTTCTGCGATTCAAATAAGTTGCTTCATCAGCAATACACTGAAGAACATCAGATTTAAAAACAGCAGCACAATCCAGAGTTTTTATTCTTCCTGAAGTTTAAAGCTTTGTTGTAGAGAAACTCAAATCTTTGAGATTATTTTATGATAATGAAACCAGATAGTTAATTTCTAAATTATATAATGAATAAAGTAATGTATAAATAGCATTTTGCATTATCTAAATCCTTGGTCTTCAATCACAAATGACAGATATTTTATCTGAAATCTTTTTACCCATTATCAATTCTCTCTACTTGTACTGTAGTATAAATAAAGCTGCGAAGAACTGAAATGACACAAGGGAATACTGAGAAAAGCTAAATGAGCGATGAAATCTGTATGGATTTTAAGCATACATGAAGGAGGTCTTGTGTGTTTCCATGGTTATATTCTGTTCTGCCATTGCTTATGGAGATTCAGTAAATGAGTTATATTTGTGTTAACAGGATATTAGCACAAGCAACTTTTAAAATTACATTATTGTGGTCTACAAGGAGAGGAAACACAAAGGATATAAAGAAAGGGAAGTTCTGAGGAACCTGAAGAATCCAAAGTAAAAGATGATTTTTTGCTAACATCTACCATTTTACTTTCGTAGAGGTTAGGCCTAGTAATTGACTAGATATTATTGTCTCAAAAATATAGAAAAAGAATCTACAAACACATATTGGACACTGAAATTAGAAAATTTACAAGCTTTAATAACTATAGGTACATTATTTGCATGAATAATGGGACAGTAACTCATCAAGAACTAACAAGATTATTTTTTTTAATGTTCTCTTTCATTAAGTTGCTATCAGAATCTGTCCTTCAAAACATAATTAATTTCACTTTCAGGACATGGAGAGAGGAAAGAGGGGAAGAAAAACTTTCATCGAGAACAAAATAAACTTGTCAGGATTTTTAGGCAGGACAGGTAGGAAGCTATAAGAGAGGGAGTAAAGCAGTTCCTCAACTGTGAAGTGTCCCGTTGTGAAGCATGGGATCTGAGAGTCTCTAAATCAAGATCAGAAGGTAAGTAGCAGTGCAGCGTTGTGGTGAGGATCCATCATAAACCGCCACAAGAGGAGAGAGTGGATGAGGCTTTCTGTACACAAGTATTGGAAAACTCATGATCTCAAGTCTTGGTTCTTGTTGGGGTTTTCAACCATGCAGTCATGTGCTGGGAAGAAAACAGAGCACTGTGCAAGCAATCCAAGAGGTTCCTAGATTATGCTGGTGATTATTTCCCAAGGCAAGTGCTAGAGGAGTCAATGACTCTAAAGATCTACTTGTCCTGGTGCTCCCGAATAGGGACGTCATAACCATGAACTGATTGAGTTCAGAATCTAGAGAAAGGATGTGGGAAGCTAAGCAGTATAATTTAGACTCCAGACTTATTCCAGAGAGCAGCCTTCAGTTTACTTAAGGAATTACTCAGCAGAATACCCTGAGAAATTCCCATGAAATAGAAAGGTGCCTATGAGATGGCTTATTTTATTTTTTTTTTTAAAGGGAAAAGAAAAAGAGAGAGAGAGTTTATAAGTAAACTATTTCACTTGCCAGAAAGACCAAGAATTTCACCAGAAGGCCCACCTTGCTAGATTAAGACCTTCATGAAGAATTAGAATGTATCGAATAATTGGAAACAAGGACAGACAATAAAAAAAGGGAGCATAAAAGCATTTCTTGGACACTTATGCATGGAATCAGAAAAGCCAAATACTCACTGAAGTTAAAATGAGATAGCAACATGAAGTGTAACAAGGAGAAAATCTTCAAGATAGACACAGGAAAAGAAAATTCAGGGAGGAGACAGATGCGTTGCTAAACAGGGAAGAGAAGCTAGTGGTGGACAATGTGGAAAAGGCCAAACTACTCTGTGTCTTTTTTGTTTCTGTTTTCATAGATGAAGTCTCGTCACAGCAGTGAGAAAGCAACAGGTTGGGATGTGTTCAGATTCATGGGACTAGATGGAATTCACCTGAAAGCGCTGAAAATGTTTTCTGATGTGATTGTGAGTCTCCTGCTTAGCGTTTACAAAAATTCATAGCAAATGGGGAAGAACTCAAATAACTAGAACGAGAATTATATTGGAATCACTATCCTTAAGTAATACAAAAGGGATGATCCAGGAACCTGTCAGCCAGTCAGCTTCACCTCAGTCCTTGGAGAAATGCCAGAGCACCTTCTCCTGCAGTTCATTTCCAAGCATGTGAAGTAAAAGAAGGCAACTAGGAAGATCTTATGTGGATTTTCAAGGGAAAAAAAACCATGTTTGACCTCACCAACCTTATTGCATTTTATGGTGAAATGAATATCTGTGCTGATGAGAAGGATTTGGTAACCTCTTTTACCTTTTTAACTTATTTTAACCTTTCTTCTTTATTTTCAGGTAAAAATTTTTTCATTGCCGAAACAAATATTTGCAGATGTAATTCAATGTAGAATATTATATGTTCGTAACTATCCACACATCATTTTCCAAATTCTGAACCTTCTTATAGATTTATGAATGCTTAAAAATTATTTGCCAATTTGTATAATACTGTTAAAATTAACATTTTTTAAAATCATTGACTGATGGGTAAATATCATTGCAACTAAATTAAATTAGACTACTACTGTAAATACAGTTATTCTTTTCTGTGTGTAGGGTCAAAGTTTTAATTAATGCAGAAAAAAATATTAGACTGAAATAAATGAGTCAATATGCTGAGGACTCAAGGAACACTAAGATTCAAATAAGTAAATAAACCTTCAAATGACATGACTAAAATTAATTACTTTTCTGTTTATTTAGAAATAAATATGCTTACATTTCATTTTCTAAGAATAAATCCATGCATATTTTTAGTTTAAAATGTATATAAATTGATAAATATATAATTAATGTAATTAAATTGAATTTTTTGTTTCTTTTAAGCACAATGTCTATAAAAAGCTGCTTGAATATGTATAGAATTTTTCTATTCTTAAAATTGAGTGCCAGGCACATTTGATTGACTGATATGAAAGACTTAATATAAGAAGTAAGGAAATAAGCTGTAAAATTGCAATTAAGAGAACATTCAAGATTTAATAAAATGCTAGAGAGACAGGATATTAATCTTAAACAGCCTTACCTTATCCTTGTTTTATTTTTTTTTAATAATCTTCTGTGTTTTAAAATGCTATTTCATTCAGAAAGAATGGCTGTTAAACTCGCATGTCTTGATCAGAAGATAAACCTCTTGTATCTACTAAGAATTGTTTCCTGATTTCAGGAGCAAAAATACATCTGCACAGTTTTTAATTCTGTTATTCCCAGAGAGTCAGGACAGCTAAAAGAGAACTCCAGTCCTGTGTTTCCTCTTTCATCCACAGAACTTCCCTGTAAGTTCCAATCAGTTTCCATAAAGTCCATTGATGGTAGTAGGTCTGCAGGTGTATTCCTGAGAACATACCTGAGAAGACAATGTGTGGCAAAACATTTCCATTGCCATGAAAAAGGAACCTAACTGTAGCTGAATTCTCTGTAAGTTGTTAATTGATAATGAAAAAAGAACAGTTTAGTCTAGAAGTCACTGAGTTTTTCTTTGCTGAATTAGTTCCAGTTATATTTTTAACAGCTAGTCTCGAAGCAGACTAGAAAGGTGGGACTTTTCTGTTATAGGCTTAGTTTACTTCAGTGCATTTTTAATTCTTTGTGTAATTTTCCTATACACACCTAGACTAATAACTGAACTAATGCCTTTAAGGGCCCTATCCTATGCATGATAAAAGAATAAAAAGAATGAAAATATTTTTATTTGAGGATTAAGCTCTTTGAACCATGTGGTGTCTATCTTTGCAGAATTTTTAGTACACTGAATGTGACAGCAGTGAACGTAATAAAAGTCATGATCCTCCCTTAGTCTAGGGAGCAAAACAAGCAAAACAGTCCAAAACGTGAAGATATAACTACAGCATGTGACAGACTAAGAAAGTAAGGCTGAATCAGAAAGGACAAGTGTCCCAATGCAGACTAGTAATGAGCAATCACCAGGAAGAATCACTCTCAACTGCTACAGTGCAGCTAAACCTGGGCACAGTTCTGTTTGCCATTATTCTTTTCCTGTAATCCTGCTAAAGAGTTCAACAGAAACACATGGATAGTGGGTTATACATCCTGCCCCTCTACCAACGTCTGAGGTCACTGGAGCCACAACTCGTTGCAACAGGGCTCCTTCATCCATCTTTCTGCCATTGCAAATTCTGAGCTCAACATGAAGGAAATTCCCAGCGGGCAGTTGATGACTGACATCAAAGACTGGGCAGGGCTAGCTAGCCCATAGGAGCTACCAGCTGATCCAGTTTGTGTTCCTTGAACTGGCATCTTAAACGTGTATTGCTACAAAATTACTGCCACAACTGCCATGAAAAAGTAATAAATTAATGCAACATATCACCACTCTGTCAAACAGTTAATGGCGACAAGTAGGATCAGGCTTGGTATGCCTAGGATTCAACAGAGAGCTCAACTAGCTCAGGAATATGGGAAAAAATGCATGCTTGATCCTGCACTGTGCATATTCACAGCCATGCTCTCAGCAAGCAAAATTAGAGGAGGCATGTAACCAAGGAGCCTAGGACTTGTTTTTTTCCTCTTTTTCCTCAATTCTTTTCCTCCCAGTCTTCTGCCCTTCTATTTCCCCGACAGAAATGAAAAATAATGTCTGTGCAAAGTCCCTCTGTATTTTCTCATCCAACATATTAAATTACAGCTATCCCTGCATAGTTGTTTTTGGAACCAGTTCCATGATCATTTAGCCTGCTGTCAAAGCTAGCAGGACACCAGCCGGCACCAGTCTGAACACTCTGCTCCAACTGCTGTGCAGTTGTCACATTACAAGCCACTTGGCTTTTGAGTTCTTTCTTAATCATAGAGAATATGCAGCTATTTTAATTGTGCATCTGTCTGTGCACACTGGGTACCCCTTCTCTGTCCTGCAGTAATTCATATTACTGATGTATGCGATAGGCAAAAGTAATAACTGCACCCTGAGTTCTGGAAAGAAAAACATCTGCTTAAATTTTTGAGCAGGTACAATGGCATTCTTAGGTGCCAGACAAATGTGGGTTTGTTTTTCTGTCCTTAAAGAGAAAAATGTTGTTTGCAGTCTGTAGGTATTATCCCTCAATTTGTAGCAACTGCTCAGAAATCACTAAGGGTACTGTGATGTACATGTTAGGAGAATGAAACAGTTCAGGGGAAAGATTTTGGGGTGTTCATGTGTTAATGCAGATATATTGCCTCTTCTAGAAGTTGTCTGGAACTGGGAGTTTAAAATCCAGAATAAATAAGAGACTGTATATGTATTTTCAGTATTTGGGTGTTATTAAACTATCATGCATGAAACACATTATTGCTGGCACAATCAGAAAGAAAACTGAGTGTAATGGGTTTTATTCTGTTTATACATTCTGTTCTCTCCGGAGTTTCTCCTGAGAGGAGTGGAACTGAATGCCCTGACAGAGTAACAATTTGGGTTTAACAGGAACATGGCTTTTTTTCTCGAAAGTTTGTGTTTTGCAAGGATGTGTCACAATGTGTACAAAGGAGAAGAGAATTGTACCTTCTTTCACATCTCTGTCTTTTGCTTGCAACTCAAACTGTTCTAAGATTTTTGAGCTGCCAAGTTGTTTTAGTGAAAATCTGTCATACTGAAGACTCTTAAAGCTTTTAAAGGATCAAGCTATGGAAGGATACTGCATTACTATAGTTAGGATACTAACAGTGCTGTAGTAAAACTGAGTATCAGTGCCTCAGGGTAGCAGAAGTATAATGCCTGAGGCATTCATATATCGTATTAAGCACACATTGCCATGAGCTTTGTGATTCTACTCAGAAATAATTCCATTTATTTGCAATCAGCTATGTTGCCCTTCAGGAAGATGGGAAGGAAATCAGTTTGCAGACAAGTATGTTAATAGCAGTGATGGAAAACTTTTCAAAACTTTTATGAAATGATATAGTGAATATTAAATCATTCGCAGATATTTTAGTATTTTTATATTAAAAGGTTCTTTGGAAAATATTTGTACTAAAAAGATTTGTGTTAGGAAAAAGCCCCTTTCAGTCTAGAAATGTCTGTCATCTTTATTATATTATCTGACAGTAAAACACAACACTGCTTTGCTTCATGATAGCAGTCTTTTCAATGCCAAATTGCACTTATATGATTAATTGCATACAAGCAACTTTATGAAGCTGTTAATGATGCACAGCAGACCCAGTAAGCTACACCCATATGGCAAGAAACAGTTCTAGTAACTTCCTCATACTCATATTTACTCCCTACAAATAATCCCTTTAGACATCTTCTACTGGGAAAGAGGAAGAGGATGCATACTGGTCTGAAAACAGTGCTTCCACCACCAGTTTCAATGCCTTATTATTATGATTCCACATGACAACTCTGTGTCTTGGACCTTATGCCTAAGTTTTGCTGCATGCATCCTGGTGCCACATAAACAGTCATACACTTCAGCCTTCATACACATACATCATTCTGCCTTCAGAAAAAGAATTAACATCTCCTGTGACATTCAGAAAAATGCACTGAGCAACCTGCCTAGCTTGAACAATTTTCAGAGATCAGCACTGATTCAGGGCTGAGATTATTGAACACAGTGCAATATGGTAGAACTGCATACAGAAATGGACTTATACGCTTATTAAACTGTCTTCAATCTTATTTCCTTAATTTAGACAAAATAAACCATTTAACTGATAGAAATTTTTGTAATCTATGATAATGAGGCTCAAAGATTTCTCTTATAGTTTTGCTTTTCTTTTCCCTTGAGGTATAACGAGCTGAATGGGAAGCATTCTAGCGCTATGTACACATACTTTGTTACAGTACCTTGAGTTTATTACACGTTTATATAGAATCTGATTGTTGCTAAAATTAACAGACCCTGCCTGACTTTTATCTCCAAAGAGGAAAAAAAGTGGTCACTGCAAAATAAGGCTTCTGGAAGTAAGTGGAAAAGTCAGGACACGCAAATTGGGGACTACTGAACTAGAATTACATTATATCATAAGGATTTAAAACCTGTAACTGAACTCACCAAATCTGGTATCATATAATGAGATCATTCTTCCATTTAAAAATGTAGACTTATCATGCAGATAGGGAATAAAGGACAGTGTTCTTTGGAAGAAGTGGTACTTCCAAACTCCAGCATCCAAAAGAAAAGGAACGCCTTTCTCATGCAGAGACCAACTCACTAGGGTACTCACCTGAGGCTCAGTAAACCCTATTCCACAGCTGTGCAGGTCAGACAATGGAAAACCACCATCAAAGAACATAGCATGCAATAGTTTGAATTATCACTGTTTCAAAGTGTGTGTCATCTTAGTCTTTTGATTATATGCTGTCAGGCAAGGGAGGAATTCAGCAGAGTGTGATTGCCTCCTTACACCTCACTTTTTTCCAATCTCTTTTTTGCCTGTATGCTTCTGTCTCTGGGCTTCAAAATCCCATCTAGTGTCTACAAAAGGGCTTTGGATGTCAAGAAAAAGAAAGAGAGAATATAGCAAATTGGTGTGAGGAAGTATACCAAGGGGACTGTTGCGGTAGGCTTCACTGTTCTTGTACGTTTCTGCTGAGTGTCTGACCCTGCTCCCTGTCAGGTAGCAGTCAATAAATGAGATGGACCTCCCAGAACAGTCATGCTTTTGATTCTATATTAATTTTCTGAATATCAGAGACAAATACAGATTCATATGTAACTTGCTATTTAACACAAAACAAATAGTGAAAGTTGGATGAATTTCCTTGAAATCTGCAATTTGTTCAAAATTGATATTTAACAGTAAACTGTAGATCAGAATCACAGACTCATGAGGGTCGGAAGGGATCTCTGGCAACCATCTAATCAAACTCCCTTGATCAAAGCGGGGTCAGCTAAAGCAGATTGCCCAGCACCACAATCAGTGATTTTTTCAATATGTCTAAGAGTGAAGATTCTACAGCCTCTCCGGGTAACCTATTTCAGTGTTTGACCACCCTCACAGTATTTTTTTTTTGTTTGCACTTAAATGGAATTTCCTGTATTTCAGTTTTTTCCCATTGCCTCTTCTCCTGTCACAGGACACCAATGAGGAAAGACTGGCTCTGTCTTCTTTACTCATTATCTTTGTGATTCTAAAAATGGTGTGAGAGGAAAGATTTCTCATTGTTTGAGACTTGTTAAATGTTAACATTGTCTCAGGAGAAAAAGGCTTAATTTTAGTCTCATCAGCATTTTGATAGAAAGAATGGTACAGAACTCTGTGGCTATACAATTGCAGTTTGGTCAGCAGAAAAACCGTGACACCTCTACAGATCCAAACAAAAGCCTGAGTGAGACTCTATTATGGACTAAAATGTACCTAAGTAAGTTGAAGCACATACTTAAGCTGCCTGTTGCTTTATTGAGCTGCGTCCTGAATCAATATTGTAAATTGACTTAGCGTTCTTGGTATTTTCCCAAATTCTTTTCTTCTCTTCTCTTCTCTTCTCTTCTCTTCTCTTCTCTTCTCTTCTCTTCTCTTCTCTTCTCTTCTCCGTGAGGTTTAAACTTTCCAAACCCAAAGCTTTTCACTGTCATACTTTACTGTACAATAGAAAATTAGTCTTCTGATACAGTTAGGACATTTTTTCCTCTGGAACAAGGAAGACATTGTTTAATGACTTTTGTTCCAGAAGGAGTGGAACTTCCTAATGTCTGGCTTATTAGCTATTGCAGTCCTTGTATTTGAGGTGGACATTTCCATATAATCAAAGTTTACTGTCTGGGTGGAGTCTCTAGCATTTAATGTTGAAGCTCAACAACAGAAGCTACTTTAAATCCAGACTGTTGTTGGGGTTTGCGCTGTCATGCAAACCACCTTACATATTTCTTCTTTCAGCTGTTCCACAGCAACATATGTGTGACTTCATATTGACCATAGTGGACCTTAGAAAGATGCTTTAAAAATAAGTGATATGTTTTAGACAGATAATTTTGTGAATTGTTTCCCTTGATAACTGAAAGAGTACTAAGCCTGATTAAAAGGACAGTATGGAAAACTGTGGCTGAAGAGGCAAGGGATGTTATTAGTGTTGGATCTCAATTTACATCAATTAAGGCTAAATCCTGGGATATGCAAATTTACAGTGCAATTTTCTCACAGTCTGAATACTCATAAGAATCTCTCACATTCCCAAGAATCTTCATAAAATACATTACTACTTATTAATCTTTATGTTCAGCAGTTTCTTAAACTGGATAATAGGTTCAAGAACTGCTATGGAAGAGATATATATAAAGAGAGATTGCTTAACCAGTGATGTCTAAACTAATTTTAATCTGTATGAATTAACCTAACCAAGTAGCTGATGTTTCAAAATGTATGTATTGACGTTTAAGCCTTTGTTCATATAATATTAAAAGCACACAAACACTCAACTACTCTTAAACATTTTAACATCAAAGTAGCCTCAGATGTGTTTAAATATGAGTGGAAGAATGCAATCTACTTACTTGTTCTGCGAGCAAATACATGATGAAAGAAAATTGTATTTGATACCCTTTTGAACTAAATACGGCAAAAAATATTTTGAAGTAGAAGACCTATATTAAAAAATACTTGTCTATTGGTTCCTTTTAACGCTCTCAAGCACATTCTGCAAACAAGGTCAATGCTTTGAAAGCAATGTCTTGATCTCTTAAATGAAATATGAAGATACTAGATTAACTTTTTAAATCACTAATTGTCTAAATAATTCTAATTGGAAAAATGGCAATCTCACCTTCCAGGTAGACAAAATAGAAGAGTTATCCCAAGAAAAGATTTAATTTAACACTTAGATCATGTAATGAGAGCAAATTATATTATCAAGCCTGGGTGGAGGAAGGGATGCTAAGTTTTTTTTTAATGCATAGTTAAGTCAGAATTTGCCAGTTTCAGCAAATTCTGGATATTCTTGTGTTTGCATAGCAGAAAGTCTTCAGCATGGTAATGTTACAAGTTTATAATCAGCAAGTTGTTATTTAATGTGAGCATCATACAGTTATACTGAACGAGCTATTTTGTGAGAAAGAGCACATTTCACTTAACTGCAATTTCCCTTTATCAACAAAACCCACAATTCCGCTTTGTGCAGCAATAACAAGTATGAAACAGTGGGATCTTTCAGTCTGTCAAATTGTTGTTAATTACAGAATGTTGTTAAAGGAAAACATACTAAGCACAGCAGAATAAGCATAACAAAGAGACATTTATAGACCAATCCAGCTGTCATTGCAATGAGCAGGAATTTTGCTGTTAACTTCAATACGAGTAGAATCAGCTTTTTTAATTTAACCGTGAACATAAAATGACAAGTCTTTTGCAAACCATCTCTGTCTCACTGTCAACTGAAATAATGTGATTCCATATTGAGGCATAGAATGTTTCTAGCAATGTGCTTGTGATGAATGCATGCCTTTTAGTGAATTGACGAGTATGTTCTAGACATCCTTTTCTGGTTGACAAAAGAGATTCTTCTCCACATTTGTGACTGCTAGCCCCCAAACTGGTCCTGTCATGAGGATGAAATCTCAGTCCATAGTGCTAAAGGACCTAACAGTTCAGACTAATTGCTGACTATACTACCCAGTGTGAAAACCCTATTCTCAGAAAACCAGTGTCCAGCACTTTCTCATTTATACAGAGATTTCGCATATAGAGAAGACTTAGGAATATGAATAGTAAAACAAAATATAAACATCCCATTGCAGCATTTGTATAATATTACAGAAAAATCAAAGATGTTAGTTTTTACCTGAGAACTTCACTCTGTTCTCAGCTGTAAGCCAGCGTTTTCTCTCTCAAGTTGTTCACCCCCCAGCTCAAACTGTTCTGTAGGTTGCATTCTTTCCAACAGAAGCAAGCTCCAGAGAACTACTCCTTGTTTTGGTTACAATACTTATTTAGCCTCATGTTTTATTGGCGGTGTTATAAAATGCAAGTGAAATCTCAATAGCTACCTTTCAAGACGTCATAACTGCCCATAAAGTTTCAAAATAGAAACTGAGACACACTTTCTTATTTACTTGTTACCTTAATAAACAACTTTATATATGCTGACCTTCACCTTAGTGGAGGCTGCCAACAGAATACTCTTAACCTTCTTTCAGAATAGATATCTCAGAAAATTAGAGGGACCCTGAAAAGACAGTTATTCTTCCTTTGTTTATGTCTTCTCTCACAAAACCTACCGAATCATAGTCATAAATATATGCCACAAAATTTTGCAAACCACATATACTTTAGAGCCCTTACAGAATCCTGCAGTCTGTTTTTTTTTTTTGTTGTTGTTCCTTCCTTCTCCAGTAGCATGAATTACAATAGAAACATTTTCATGGTTGCATAAAAAGTTACAACATAATTTAAAACAACATAAATTACACCATTTCTGGCAGTGTGCATTTCAGTGTATTTTGATTTCTGTAGGGACCCCACATTACATATTAAAGGAAGAAGTAACTCATTAGGTACACGTGGTACAAATTTTCCCTTCTTTGAGATATTTTTGAAATAGAACTGAGTACTAATGGGGAAGATTGATTACAGTCAATTAATTAATAATTTTTTTAATTAATACAAGATAAATTTAAAAGGAATGATCTTACTAATAGAATTTTGTTCAAATTATACCTTGAGGAGATGTCCTAAACCTGTCACCAAGATCATCGTTATATAAATAACCATTAATGTAAACAACAAAATGTTCCCAGATAACTTGCCGCTTTGGATCATAACAAAATGAAAAGACAAACATTTTCCTTCATTTTACTGGAGAGAACAATTGCTTCTGTAACTCTGAAATCAGAATAAAATAATACTTTTCATGACAGAGTATGCTCCAAAGAATTCTTCCTCTTATTTTGATGTACCTACTTTCATATCAAGGGGGAGGGATTACATTATATGAAGTATACTGAACAAGACCAGGATAAGATGATCAGGTAGTGAGATGGATTGTGA